>NC_056735.1:512350541-512435541 GCF_019279795.1 Protopterus annectens
TGCAAATCTTAACATCTTTAACTCTGCCACATCCAGCTCTGACTCCTGCCTTTTTGTCAATGCCACTGTCTCCAACCCATATAAAATAGCTGGTCTCACTACCCTCTTGTAGACCTTCCCTTTCACTTTTACTGGAACCCGTCTGTCCCAAATCACTCCTGACACTCTTCTCCACCCATTCCACCCTGCCTGTACTGTCTTCTTCACCTCTCTTCCACATTCACCATTACTCTGAACTGTTGATCCCAAGTACTTAAACTTGCCCACCTTTACCAACTCTACTCCCTGCATCCTCACCATTCCTCTACCCTCCCTCTCATTTACACACATATAGTCTGTCTTAGCCCTCCTGACCTTTATTCCTCTGCTCTCTAGAGCATATCTCCTCCTCTCCAGAGTCTCCTCAACCTGATTCCTACTCTCACTATAGATCACAATGTCATCTGCAAACATCATAGTCCACGGGGCCTCCTGTCTGTTCTCATCTGTCAACCTGTCCATCACCACTGCAAATGAAAAAGGACTCAGAGCTGATCCTTGATGAAATCCCACCTCCACCTTAAACGGATCTGTCACTCCCACTGCAGTCATCACCACTGTCACACTACCCTCGTACATATCCTGTACCACACTTACATACTTCTCTGCCACTCCCGACTTCCTCATACAACACCACAACTCTTCTCTAGGCACCATGTCATATGCTTTCTCCAAGTCTACAAAGACGCAATGCAACTCCTTCTGACCTTCTCTGTATTTCTCCAATAACACTCTCAGAGCAAACATTGTATCTGTAGTGCTCTTGCCTGGCATGAAATCATACTGCTAATCACTAATCATCACCTCCCTTCTTAACCTAGCTTCTACTACTCTTTCCCATAACGTCAAGCTGTGACTGATCAATTTTATCCCTCTGTAGTTACTGCAGCTCTGCACATCACCCTTATTCTTAAAGATAGGTACCAAAACACTTTTTCTCCACTCCTCAGGCATCCTCTGACTTTCCAAAATTTCATTAAACAATCTAGTTAAAAATTCCACTGCCATTTCTCCTAAGCACCTCCATGCTTCCATTGGGATGTCATCTGGGCCAACAGCCTTTCCATTCTTCATCCTCTTCATAGCTGTCCTTACTTCCTCCTTGCTAATCTGTTTCACTTCCTGATTCACTATCCCCACATCATCCAACCTTTTCTCTCTCTCATTCTCTTCATTCATCAGCCTCTCAAAATACTCTTTCCATCTACTCAACACACACTCCTCTCTTGTGAGTACCTTTCCCTCACTATCCTTTATCACACTTACTTGCTGCACATCTTTCCCAGCTCTGTCCCTCTGTCTACCCAATCGGTACAGGTCCTTTTCTCCCTCTTTAGTGTCCAATCTCTCATACAACTCTCCATACGCTTTATCCTTAGCTTTGCCACCTCTCTCTTTGTCATGCGCCTCATCTCCTTATACTCATGTCTACTTTCTTCATCTCTTTGACAATCCCACTTCTTTGCCAGCCTCTTCCTCCGTATACTCTCCTGTACTTCCTCATTCCACCACCAGGTCTCCTTGTCCTCCTTCCTCTGTCCAGATGTCACACCAAGCAGCTTTCTAGCAGTCTCCCTTACTAGTTCTGCTGTAGTTACCCAGCTAATCGGTAACTCCCCACTGCCTCCCAGTGCCTGTCTTAACTCTTCCCTAAACTTCCCTTCACAATCACCCTTTTTTAACTTCCACCATTTAATCCTTGGCACTGCTTTCACACTCCTCCCCCTCCTCTTCTTGATCACCAACGTCATCCTACTGACCACCATTCTATGCTGCTTAACTACACTTTCCCCTGCCACCACTTTGCAGTCTCCAATCTCCTTCAGACTGGCCC
Source organism: Protopterus annectens (assembly GCF_019279795.1). Lineage (NCBI taxonomy): Eukaryota > Metazoa > Chordata > Ceratodontiformes > Protopteridae > Protopterus > Protopterus annectens. The sequence continues at coordinate 512,352,415 of NC_056735.1, forward strand.
TCCTACATAGGATATAATCCACCTGTGTGCATTTTCCTCCACTCTTGTACGTCACCGTATGCTCCTCCCTCTTCTTAAAATACGTATTCACCACAGCCACGTCCATCCTTTTCGCAAAATCCACAATCATCTGACCTTCTGCATTCCTCTCCTTAACACCATACCTACCCATAACTTCCTCATCCCCTCTGTTCACTTCACCAACATGACCATTAAAGTCCACTCCAATCACTAGTCTCTCACCCTTGGGTGCACTCACCACAACTTCATCAAACTCACTCCAAAATTTCTCTTTCTCATCCATCGCACACCCAACTTGTGGAGCATATGGACTAACAACATTCATCATTACACCATCAATTTTGAGCTTCATAAACATCACTCTGTCAGGCACTCTCTTCACGTCTAAAACGCACTTGGCATATTGATCCTTTAGTATAACCCCTACCCCATTTCTTCTGCCATCCACACCATGATAGAACAATTTGAACCCGTTTCCTAAACACCTGGCCTTACTTCCCTTCCATCTGGTCTCTTGCACGCACAATATATCAACCTTCCTTCTCTCCATCATATCAGCTAGCTCTCTTCCTATACCAGTCATACTGCCAACATTCAAAGTTCCTACCCTCACTGCTACACTCCTAACCTTCCTCCTCTCTTCCTGCCTCCGGGCATGCCTTCACCCTCCTCTTCTCCTTCTGCTAGTACTTGGTCTGTAATAATGGGAAATATGATTTGGAAGAATATATGTCCCAACAAAACTTGCTGTACTATTATCCTGCTGAACAGCTGCTATGGCCATAGCATCTTGCCCTCTCTGCAGTGAGAGAGATCACAGCCATACCTCTTAACTGTACAAATCTTGACAGAATGTCCAGATCTTCACATCACAGTTTTTTTGTCTGTGCCTCCTGAAATCTATACATTTCTGGCAAATAGCTGAGGATTGAAGTAATGACAAACACATGAGTTTATGACCACATCCTTAAGAATATTCATGGTAATGCAAAATATATTATTCTACAAACTTCCTAAGTTTGTAACAGGAATATTTAAAGTCTGGCCCTATTTATCCCCCCATCATTTTAGGCTTTGTCCAGATGTAAGGCTCTAAGAGGTTGCAAGGTACAATCACAGCTCAGAAGCCTTACTCACCCTGGGAAAGGACAGCTCACATATGACAACCACTGGGGTGTCTGTCAAACAGTTGTGACTATGCCACTGCTAGGCCAGTTAATGGGATGTTGTCCATATCCATATGTTACCGATGAATATGAGTATGAGTACGATACATGTCTGTCTTGTAAATCTGAGAGCCCTATATAGGGCATGTGCATAGTGAAGTACTGTTGCAGACATGTGTGTTGAACTGCATGTCATATATTGAATTAATAACATTCAACTGTACAGTGTTCTGCGGGACAATAAGCACATTTGTGACTGATACTGTAGTCATATACACATATACCTGTGTTATGTCAGCCAAACCATTGACAAGTCTGTGAGCAATGAAAATGTAACATAATAGCCTACTTATGACTGTTGGACACCTTCCAGGTTATCACAGTGATGTCAGACCTACTGTGCAATCAACTTACTAATGTATGGTGCAGCTATATTAATACAGTATCAATACTGATATCGGTTTTGGCACCCATTTATGTGTGCCATTGTCCAGACATCCTGCTATAACAGGTTGAGAAGTATGATTGAGCAGCAAGACTGTAAATACAGTGTGCCATACTAACATGGAACAGAAATGTATACCAGGTATCCCCTGAGCACATGTATGTATGCGTATGTTCAGCTAGAAGGCACAAAACTTATAACATGGGTGTCAAGCAGTCAGGTACATAGGTTTTGCATGTTGTACATGTGTGTAATATCAGTGTCGGTGCATACAACAGACATAAATGTGTACAGCTACTGTTTTTGCATTGCGCTGACACTGATATGGGTATCAGAGTAGGCATGATTATCAGGCAGTAATTGAAGTGTCCAACTGTGTTATGACCCTCTGTCCACCACTAACAGCTATATCAAAGCCTATATATAGTGGATATCACAAGTGTACATACCCCTGTTGGAATGCCAGGTTTGTATGCTGTATGACAATGAGACCACAGAAAATCATTTCATAATGTTTCTCATCTTGAATGTGACCCCTAACCTGCACAATTCCATTGAAAAACAAACAAAGGTGTTTCTAGGAAGGAAAACAACTATTGCCAAGTGAAGATCTGCCACGATATTAGAGTCCAAACCAAAATGAATGAATATTATAACTATCCGAAGAGGTGCATACACAACATATCAGTTTAAGGGTGTGCACACTCATTTAACTGTCTTATTGTACTGATTATTATTTCCATACCTTTATACAGACCAGATTGTTAGGTTTTCAATTGAATAGTACAGAAAATAGGTCACATTAAAGGTGGGAATTGTTTTGAAATGAGTTATTGTGGTATCATGTTTCAATTGCACAAATGCCAGGCATTGTAACAGGGGTGTGTACACTTTATATTCACTGTAGCTATATGGACTCAGCAGTACCTGACCTGTATAACCAGCCTCCACCAAGGTAGAGTAATCTCCTTTGGTGGACAGCAGCAATACACAAACAACATAATAGGTTGCTATATTAGCTGCAAAGGGACACATAGCTGCAGGCAACAACTTGGAAGCAAGTCCACCTCTCTTTGAACAAGCATGTAAGTTCACAGGTGACTTCCTGTAAGGCTGGCTATGACTACAAATCAGACATATGCACACCACCAAGAAAAATTGCAACAGTGTCTCTACATATGTTGTTAGTGTCAGAGGCAACAACACAATTCAACCTGTACTGGGGGGTAAAGCACACCATATACACACATGCCATGGATATGGGCAACCTGCATCAGAATCAGACAGGTTAGGTGGGAACATTGCCACACTGCCCACCCCAGTTGTATAGGGGGATATGCAAGTCAACCACACTCCTCCCCTCAGCAATGGTGAGCATGTACATATTGCCTACTGATGGCAACACTAGTAAATCTACATGGGGCATAATAACATCACTGTCTGCCTCCTACATAAACTCAGACATGTGCTCACAGCTCCATCACACACCACAGTCAAACACAGACCTGCCACCATACACACACCTTCCACATGGAAGATGGCTACTGTCATCCCTCTACACAGAAATGAATGGAGAATACAGGATTATGCAATTAAGCATCCAACATTGGGGGAATAAGATATCTCAGGGCCAAGAGTATAATGCAAGCTGCTATAGCCATGATAGATTGAGGGTTATGGTGTAGTTTAGATTATTTGCAAGTAATATCTACTGTTGGTGTGCAATTTGACAACCGTATGAGGTCCTGTGAACTTTTGTCCTGTTTATGTCTTCCAGGTAACATGTAGAGGGCCCGCCTACTAGCATTCTCTGTTGGGGAAACTGACAATTACCCAATATGTGATCAAACATTATGCCCTGTTATTTGGATGGAGAGCACAAGATGTGCAGGAGAGGACCACCCTGTGGAATGATTTGGTCCACAGGGTAAATGATGCTGGCCTGCACAGCAGAACTTATTAGCATGTGAAGCATCGGGCCACTGACCTCATCTGCCATACCTGTCAATGGCCTGCTGCTGTAGAGAGGGGCTGGCTAGCCACAGGTGGGGGCCAGCCATTCAGCCCCCACTGACACAAACTGAGGAGCTCCTCACCAACCTTGGGGCACCTGCCCAATGCACAAGCCATGGAACTGTGGAAAGCATTGTGGAGGTGGGTTTCACCCACACAATGGATGAGGAGCATGCAGATAAGGGCCCAGTGGGGATTAGTACACTAATATATCAGACATACATGTATTTGTATTGAATCTACTTCTGTGTGTCAGGTCCAACTGTAGTTGTGGATAGGATTTTCTAATGCACAGAGGTGCACATCTATGGTGGGGACAGAACATTGTGTATTATTGGGGTTAGTACTGTAAATGTGCAGACATGCTGCATCCATCCAGTAACAATGCCACATGTGAGTCTGCTGACAATACCTCCCTCTCACAAATACCTAGGACCTTTTGTTCTGCATATGGGACAGCAGCCTAAAGCTGGTGAGTATGACATTGTTCTGTTGTTGCCTGACAATACCCCAGGCATGTGAAGGGCATGCAATTTACCATGCACACAGCTATCAGTAATAGCTATATTGCTTTATGTGCATGTTCACTTGTGGTGGGATTAACTGCATTGCATCACAGTGGTCACCACTGGGGCCTATCTGACATGAATTCAACATTCCTGTAGCATACCTCACAACTTGTCAGTGCCAAGACATCTGGATAGAGGCCAGCAAAATGGGTGGACAAATGGCCTAAGGTAGGGACATGTGTGACACATTAGTGGTATACAGTGTATATAATGTGTGCACACACCCCTGTTAAGAAGCAAGGTGCTCCTGTTACATACAACTTAGGACCACAATATGTCAGCCCACACCTCTTCTAGCCTTTAATGTGACCCATAACATGAACAGTTCACTTGCAAAAAACAAGCATCTGGACTCATGTATTGCACCTATAAGGCTGCCCATCTGTCAGGGTGGCAGACATCATATCAGCATGATGTTTCAGTTAGGTATGATACTTCATGCTGCCATATGTGTCAGTACACTTAGTGTGGCCTATTTGGCTACAATATCACAGGCATGTGCATTGTTAAGGCACACAGACCACTTCCGACTACGTATAGGTTGCAAACATCTGGATATTCCAGACACATCTGTACAGAGGACTGTACAATGGTTTAACTTGCTGCATGTGAGGCAGATGCTGCTACCACACTATATAATGTAATGGCAGCAGGAGGTGGTGACCAGCTGTGTATGGTACACACATCAAAATGATATAAGCCACCAAGATATGATCTGCACACACACACACACACACACACACACACACACACACACACACACACACACACACACACACACACACACATACACACACACACACACACACACACACACACACACACACACACACACACACATAAACAGTTGCCAGCGTAGGGATTAGAACTCCTGCCAATCTAGGTATTTCTTCTTTACTGCTACAAAGTTATCACAGACCACAGAGCTTACACATTTCCACTTAGTCAAAAGGTACATCTAAGGTGGACGACATCAACAGAACTACTAAATTGGAGTGAGTGGAAGTGTAAAGGGTAGTATATAGATCAAAAATGGTGTTACCCACACACTACATGATTCTAACGCAAACACACACACATTCAAACAGCTGCCAGTAGGGAGATAGAACTCCTGCCTATCTAGTTATTGCAACTATAGTGCATACACAATCAGAAGCACTACAAAGCTTACACATTTTCACATACTCCAAAGATACTTCTAAGGTGGATGACATCCGCAGAACTACTAGACTGGGGTGAGGTGGAAGTGTGAAGGGTAATACACAAGTCAAAAATGGTATAAGCTAGACAGTACATAATTCTCTCACACACACACACACACACACACACACACACACACACACACACACACACACACACACACACACACACACACACACACACACACTTGCCAGTATTAGGATTAGAACCCCTGCCCATCTAGTGATGTTTACTATTGTGTTACACAGTTACCACATGCACTACAGAGCTTACTGAGTTTTCATATGACCAAGGCTGCTGATACTGAGGTAAAGTATTAGAGGTGGCAGAAAGTCTGCCTTCAGTTCCACCCTTACATTGTGCTAGTTATTTCTGTCTTGCACTTCAAATAGCATTATGGCTTGGCACTTCACCAGGTTATTGTATCAATAAATGTGGCACACGTGAGAGCCATCAGCAGTACTCGTTCATCACAGAAGTCACCCCAGTACTTATTAGTTATGACCACCCCTCCTGGCATGACTGAAGGGCAGTTTTATGTGCTTTCACCCATTAACCTGGTGCACTTGTTCTGAGGCACTGTTGCAACTGCCTCATGTACACAGACAACCCTCCTGTCTAAACTCCAAACACTCATACCTGTTAGAGTTACCCATATATCACCCAATGTGGACATATGCACTCTCCAGCAAAGACTGGACTAGCAGGTCAAGAGGATAAGATCAACATCTGCACCACACCATGTGGAACACATAGCTTACCATGACACCCACTTTGGCATTCATGACATACAGAGAAAATCCACACACCCGCCTTCACAGAGGCACTCAATGGACATTTACGCAAACAGCACAGACCAGTAAGACAGACATCCACTCAGACACCATGACAAGTTACTACAGGCTAATACACTCAAGTGTACTAGCTTTTGATAGCATTTAATTGAAAAGCAAAGCATTTATTGTGTTTTCTGTTAAAAAATTTGAAAAAAAAAACAAAAAAAATATTCTTGTTCTCCTAACTTTCCTGGCTAGTTGTTCCAGTGATCAGGTTTTGCTGATCCCTGGGCTTTGTCTTGGTTCCTGTACGTCTCCATTTTCTTTGTTTGGTCAGGGGGAAGTTTCTTTACTCACTAGTGGGAGTGGGGAGTACTGACCTGCCTGTTTGTCCTCAGAGGAGTGGTTTAAGACAGTAACTTGTAATTCATTGGCCATTTGGGGTCATTTCCTGCCTTTTCTAGCCCCCTGCTATAAAGCATGCTTTTGGGGGCTTTTCTGGCTGTAGAGAACTCAGCACAGCTCCTCGTGGTATCCAGCAGAGTTCCTAGAGCAGCAGAGAACAGAAAAAGCAACTTTCCAGATTTTAAGTATTTTTTCTTGCATTTTTCGACCATTTGTGTTATTCAATGACTGTTTCTGTCTATTTTATAGTGATATTACCTGTTTTTCCTGTTTTTATAAGCTTTAATTGTTGGTTGCACTTCTTAGTTTAAGTTTGCTTAAAAGTTAAACTACAGGCTAATACACTCAAGTGTACTAGCTTTTGATAGCATTTAATCGAAAAGCAAAGCATTTATTGTGTTTTCTGTTCTGTCTGTGAAAAAATTTGAAAAAAAAACAAAAAAATATTCTTGTTCTCCTAACTTTCCTGGCTAGTTGTTCCAGTGATCAGGTTTTGCTGATCAATGGGCTTTGTCTTGGTTCCTGTACTTCTCCATTTTCTTTGTTTGGTCAGGGAAAAGTTTCTTTACTCACCAGTGGGAGTGGGGAGTACTGAGCTGCTTGTTTGTCCTCAGAGGAGTGGTTTAAGACAGTAACTTGTAATTCATTGGCCATTTTGGGTCATTTCCTGCCTTTTCCAGCCCCCTGCTATAAAGCACACTTTAGCGTGATTTAGCGCGGAGTTGCCTCTAGAGCAGCATCGGGCAGCGCCAGTTTAACAAGGTTAAACGTTTTCCGGCTCCATAAAGTCTGTTCTTCATTTTTCCCCTTAGAACTGCTCTACTAGTAAACTAAACAGTATATCCCTTAACTAAAAAGCGCAGCACTTGTTCCTAAAAGTTTTTTTTTCAAAAAAAAAACTCAGCACTTGTCTTAAAAGCATCTTCCTTGCAGGTTAAGCACTTCTATATTATATAAAGTCCCTCACTTGCGAACCCCCCCCAGGCATACCCACTTCCTTACTAAGTCCTCTCTTATTCAGTCTCATACCTAACTTCTTAATTTTTTTAGCATGTCGTAGGGCCAGATGCTGGCGTCCTCTCCTGCCCAGTCGGTGAATCTGGGAATATTGAGGCAATGTTACAATTGCCTCATGTACACAGACAACCCTCTCCTCCTCCCACATAACACAAATACTTGCGAGAGATGCAGCTATTTAGCCAAACTGGAGGCTGAGCTCTCTCAACTCAGGACTGGCAAGACCAGACAGGAGGAGAAGGCAACTACACACACCACAAAACCAGCCTCACATAATGCTACCACACCACTGAATCAAACACATAAACACACAAAGACATACTCGGAGGCTCTGAGTAAAAATTTACCTAAACAGCAGAGGCCTCCAAAGCAGACACCCAAGCAACTGCTACCTCAAGAAACCCCACAAGCAACACATAAACCACAAAATCAGTGTGCAGAGCAGTCACAGCCCTTAAGGCCAAATACAACACCAAACATACTTGTCATAGGTGACTCCATAGTCAGACACACTGAAGTCCCACTCACCAGGCTGAACAAGGAGAGGGTCACAGTAAGCTGCCTATCGGGCGCTAGAATCCGCCACATAACACAAGCACTCTGGTCACTCCACGGCAAGTACAAATATGACACAGTCATTGTCCATGCTGGTGTGAACGACCTGAGATGTACCTCCCTGGACTACATGAAAAGAGACATAGAGGAGCTCTCTGATTATGTAGCCCAGGCAGGTATGACCCTGACCCTGAGCAGTATCCTTCCTTCACCAAGAATGATGCCACAATATAGAGACAAGATGATCAGCTTTAACAATTGGCTTAATTTCTGGTGTCATTCAAAGGGGATCCAGTGTCTGTCTGCCTGGGATGACATGCTTGACAAGCCACGCTGCTTCGCAAGGGACAGCTTGCACCTGTCACCCCTGGGATTGCAGATATTGGCTAAGGCTCTTGCCACCCCATAGTGCCTTTTTTAGGCAAGGCTCAAATTCTAAACCTACCACCCTAGAAAACAAAAATGGGAAGAAACTGAGGGTAATGCTGCTCAATGCCAGAAGTCTAAATCTCAAAATGCATGCACTCGAGGCCCTTCTCAGTATGAAGAACATCTATGTCTGTGCTGTAACTGAAACCTGGTTCAAGGCTCCTGAGAGCACCCCGGCACTATCAGGTTTTACCTCATATCATGCTGCCCCAAAACCCGGACCATACCACAAAAGGAGGGGGTGTATCCATATTCATAAAGGATACCCACACCTCCAGGTTGGTGGCAATGCACGAAGCTTCGGAAACCATCCAGGTGCAACTAACCATAGGCAAAACTGCTCTACAATTTGTAGCATGTTACAGGCCACCCTCTCAAACTCAGGAACCCTACACAGCCTTCCTGAAGACACTGGAGGGTATAAATGTATCTCCAAACACCATCATATTGGGTGACTTCAACTACCCGAATATAGACTGGGAACATTACTCAAGCCCTAACTTTCTAGCCCAAAGGTTCCTGGAGTTCATAAATTCAAATGCCATGGAACAACTAGTCACTGTTCCCACGAGAGGAGAAAATATACTAGATCTCATTATCACAAACATGGGGACAAAATGCTCCACACCAGAAGTATATCCCTCATTGGTGAGATCTGATCATAAACTAATCTCACTGGAAATCCACATCCCGCCCCCACCCCAAACAAAAAAGACCACAGTGAAGAACTTCTCTAAAGCAAACTTCACACTACTCAAGACTGGTGTGGTATCCTTCAAGGCCCCTGAGCCAGTGGAAACCACAACCCAAGCTGCGGAAGCCCTTACAAATGCCTTCTATGAACACCTCCAGGACTGCATGGATTAGGCAATCCCAAATAAAACCAAGACTCTTTCCACCAAGGACAAACGTCCAGTCTGGTGGACCCCAGCCATTAGCAAACTTTACAATAAGAGGAGAAAGCTATTACATGATAGAACAAAATCCATAAAAGGGAAGTCCCCCCTGATCATTATTAGTAAAAAAATACGAGCACTCATAAAATCAAATAAGGCCAATTTTGAGAGAAAAATTGCCATGGATTCAAAAGACAATCATAAGGCCTTTTTCAGCTATGTTAGGAACCTGGGTGGAAACTCCCAGATATGCTCAGAATTAGTCCAAAATGATACAAAAATCACTGAACCCACAGACATTGCCAACATACTGGCAGACAGGTTCAGTGCAAACTTCACCCTCTCCCCTAAAGGAGAGATAACTATCCCAGCGGAGTGTAGCATCCCAGACATCTCAAATGCGCAGGTGATAGCTGCTCTCTCTAAAGCTAAAAACACAGCATCAATGGGACCGGATGGTGTCCCCGGCTGTGTGCTACATGAGCTCAACGAGGAACTAAACCGCACATAAGGCAACTGTTTAATCTCAGCCTTACCACAGGATACGTGCCCAAGGAGTGGCGACGGCAACTGTGGTCCCACTCCACAAAGGCAGTGCCTCTACGGACCCTGGTAATTACCCCATAAGCTTAACAAGTCTAGTCTGCAAAGCTATGGAGAGGATCATAATGGAGCTCATAAACAAAGATATAGGGACTTGCAGACATTGGACCCGACCCAGTTTGGCTTTGTCAAGGGCAGATCATGCCTTTTGAACTTGGTCGACTTCTTCAAACAGTCACCAAGGTCATTGATGAGGGAAAGGCAGTCCATACAGCCTACCTTGACCTTGCAAAGGCTTTCACACAATACCCCACTCAGGTATTGTAGAAAACTTACCAGCTTAAATGTAAACCCATATGTCACAAGATGGGTTGCAAACTGGCTTAAGGACAGAACCCACAGGGTTAGAGTTGCTGGCGCTATGTCAGACTCCAAGCCGGTCACAAGTGGTGTCCCACAGGGCTCGGTCCTTGGCCCCCTATTGTTCGGCATCTACTTCTCAGAAGTACAGGCCAACATGGGAGGACTTTGGCTGACAACGTTTGCAGACGACTGCAAACTGGGCACCATAGTGGAAAGTGCATCGGACACGGATATCCTTCAGAGGGGACTCACGGAAACTGATAGCTGGTGCCAGAGCCATGGCCTGAAGTTAAATGCCAAAAAATGTATAGTCATACCCTTCGGGAAAAACAAGGTAACCCCAAGCTACCATATAGGTGGCAATCCACTAAGCACAGAAGAGGTTATCAGGGACCTGGGGACCCAGGTTGACAGTGGCCTTTCTTTTGACACTCACATTGCTAAAGTGGTTAGAAAGACCTTCTACATTGCCCACCTGATCATGAAGGGATTCACATTCAGATCTAGTGAGGTCATTGTTCCCCTGTACTCTTCCCTTATCAGACCAATGATCGAGTACAATGCCCCATTCGGGATGTATCTCACCCGACATCTGCAGCAATTGGAGAGACCCCAAAAGTTCCTCACCAAAAGGATAAAGGGACTCCAAAATCTGTCATATGCTGCCAGATTGAAGAAACTCCAGCTCTATTCAGTCACATACCATCTGCTCAGAGGTGACATGTGCCTGACATACAAGGCCATGTCCAACCCAGAATTAATGGACATGCTCCACCTCAAAAAATCCAAATCCACCAGAACCACTAGAGCAAGCGACTTCAACCTTAGCACGGATATAAATAGGATGTGCTGGAGGGATAGATTTATCACTCAGAGACTCCCTATGCTGTGGAATAAAATCCCGGTCCATGTGAGGCAGAGCACCTCGCTGGCTCTGTTCAAGAGAAATCTTGACCTGTGGATGGGAGATCGTAGGTTTACCCCGGGAATCATCTCTGAGTCACTGCTGGACAGAGGCACAACAAACTAATGGGCACAGTATTTTTTCATATAAGGGGTGGCGTAAGCCACAAAACTTTGGGCTAGGCTTATAAATGCCTTAGGGCAGATAGCCTAGTATAAACCTATGAACCTATGAACACAGAATGATGCTGTGGTACTATCAACAGATGATTGACTGCAACATTGACTTACGTGTTTTGTGTCATTCTCAGGGGATCTAGTATCTCTCTGCTTGGGATGACATGATTGACAGAACCCAATGACTTGCCACATATGTCCTACATCTGTCAGCGCTGGGTTTCCAGGTACTGGCTAAGTGTCTTGCCACCCCTATAATGCCTTATTAGGCAGTGTCCCTAATGTAATTACCACCATAACAGCTAGATGTGTATGCAATCTGAGGGTCATACTGCTCAACAGTAGACATCTGTCAGGATGCAGTCACTCAAAGACATTAATATCTCTGCTGTAATGGAGAGGTGGTTCATAGCAGCAGACATCAGCCCTGCAGTATCAGGCTATAATGCATTCCACAGCTGTCAGCCCCCAAACATGGACCACACCACACCTCCACAGGTGGTGTTGTCTCCATGTTCATTCTTGATAGGAACACCTCCAGACTAGTATCCCAGCATAAAGCAATGGAGTACCTCTGGTACAACTGTCTAGGGGGTAATAGTGCAACCAGGCCATAGCCTGCTATGGGTCCATGTCTATGCCCCTAGACTGTCAATGCACATTCCTCAACACCCTGCCATCTATGATGGTCCAATGCAACCCTAACATAGTATGAGACTTCAACTACCCCTCAATCACCTGGGGAAAGTAGCCAAGCCAGTACAGTGGCCCAACACTTCCTGAGATTCATTTCCAATGCCCTGGACCAGCTCATACTGACCCCTAGTAGAGGATGCAACAACCTTGACCTGTGTTGACTACTTAAATATGCGACTGTTGCTCATCCACAGTTGGTAACCAAAAAATTCCAGTAACCTTGAATCATTGGATATTAGCATAAAAGTCTTTGTTTCACCACAGGACCAACACAAGAACAACGAAAACTTCACCATGGAACTAAGCGCTTTCACCCTCTCATCCTAGGGCATCATCAGAGCTCATCCACAATTGTCAATTCCTACCTGGTGAGATCCACACAGGCTGTAATCAACATGGAACTCAACACATCAGCCGCACTCCCCACAAAGGTAACCACCTTGCAAAACCTCTCCAAAGCTGACTTTGCAGCCATAAAAACAGGGGTTGATGACTTCACTGCACCCATGGCAATGGGAAATAGCTGCATGACTGTCGAATCATACACATATTACTGTACAGACAGATACATGAATGCATGGTACTATCCAGAGCCAACAGAACCCAGGCACTGTCCTCCAAACACATGAGACAATGTGATGGTCCCCTGCTATTACTAAAGTATACAACAGAAGGAGGACACTGTTGCAGACAAAGGTGGTGTGCCATGACTGTTGAACTCCCTTATTAGCCTCAAACACAACTTGGGATCCCTCATGGAATCCCCTACAGGCATCTATGAAGGCAGATATGCAGCAGACACTGATGACAATCACAAAAGCCTTTGACAGTTGCATCAACAACCTCCACAGCATTAAACACAAGTGCTGTGAGTTACTGCACTATGCTAATACCTATCCTGAGACAACGGAAATTCACCACAGTCTTGGCAACACAATCAGTGATAGCTTTACTCCTCTCCCCCCATAGGTGTGCAATCACAATGGCAGATGAATGGCAGGCACCCAGAAGTACTGCAGGTTAAGTTAGATCTGCATTGTCCACAGGCAAGAATACAGCTTCCATGGGACACCAACATATCCATGGCTGTGTTCTACATGACATGCAAAATGACCTTGGACCAAATCTGTGGCCAGGGGTGCTTGGAGGAGAATGGCTGCCCATCCAGTCCATGTTGAGTGTGCCACTGCTGCAGTAACCAGGTGCATGTTTTGGTCTGTAATGGATGCACAGGTATGTAATGAATGTAACACCAAACAAATGTGCAGACTAGTTGAAGAACATCTCCTTGGTGTACATGATGATTTTCATGAATGCGATGGGGTCCTGCATGAGGGCAATGAGATCGCTAATAGACAGTGGGGTCAGGTCATGGCACTCCTCCACCATGGAGTATCTGTGCTTGAATGTTTGGTGTATGGGAGGCAGCAGCCACATGGATGTAGCACAGCACCATGATCAGGTGGGTGTGCATGTGGCCATGCACCATCATGCTCCCATATGGGCAGTAACATCAGCAAAACTGAGGGTGGTGTGATGTCCACACCAAGATGTTGAGGACCATTGGCACATGGTCCTAGCCGGTCCCAACAAGGACGCGGGTCCAGCGGACAACTGTCACTGGCAAGGGCAGTACTATGTCTGGCCTTGTCCCTGGTGGTGCCTGTTATACCCCTGGCTGGAGACGATGAACTGCACACCCTGCCATGTATGGGCCACAGCTGACCAGAAAATATCAGTGTAGGGCAGCCACATGGCATGTCTGTGTACATGCATACACACACACACACACACACACACACACACACACACACACACACACACACACACACACACACACACACACATCACAATCAGTAAAAGGTCACCTCCACAAACATGCATCACACCTGCACAGGCCATGCCATTCCCAGACACATACTGTCAACCAAATGGCACAGTCTGGGCCTCTGGCAAAACTACACCACACACTGTGCATATGATGAAACCTGTGCCAGATCCCTGCCATCAAAACCATTGATGCAGGGACATGCATATATAGGTCTGCTGCACAGGGTGAACTTGCTAAACAGTAGATATGTAATGCTGTGTAAGTTGCTGTCATCTGGCATTTGTAAAGGGTGCACATAGTGTGTGTATAGTGTTAGCCATGATGCATTATTGCTATTATTAATGCTGAGTGAATGTGTTCTCCTATGCTGTATCCTATTTCTGCTGTAGGCATCTGTGTGTCACCAGGACATGGCCCTGCAGCAAGGCCAAGGGTATGGCAGTGTGGTAACACATCCACCATGTGTTAGACAGGGTACAGCTGTATCTACATGGATTTCCAGTTCTGTAGCACATTGATTGTATACACCTCACAGATTATAAAGCTGAGGGTTGTACATAGGTATATGTTGATTTACAACATTTGTTGTAGAGTGGAGGATGGTACGTGTTGTGGTCTGGACACACCTCTGATTGCTAATAACACAGCCACAGGGGATATTCATCAACCAAACAGACTGAGATTACTATACACACACACACACACACACACACACACACACACACACACACACACACACACACACACACACACACACACACACACACACACACACACACACACACACACACACTTGCCAGTACTGAGATCCATAGGTTCATTGCTTCATAGGTGTGTAGTAGGTGAATGGGCCTGAAGGCTCTACAAGGCTAGCCCAAGGGAATACCCTGGCATCAGACCACATAACAATAGTCCCCAGTATGGCTCATGAGTATAGTCACTGGAGTGGTCCCCAGGGGTGGGTATTGTATTCCCCATCCACTCATCCAGACTTCTATTGTGGGTGGCCAGTGATGTGCACTGCCTCAGATGTATGTGATTTATATTCCATAATATGAACGGTGTCTGGGTTGTGCACCTGTCCCACAAGCCTATCCTTTGAAGTGTGGAAGTGAGCTTGAGGTCTCTGTGGCAGGTTATGTCGACAGATTGGTATCTTCAGATGTAGCATTCCTGACTTAGTTTGGTGAGACATGGCTGTGTAACAGGAGGTAGTGATTGCACCTACATAGACAGTATGATACGGGGATTCATTGGAGTTATTGGAGTCTGTCCATACAGGGCATGTATAAGGCATGGTATTCTCTTTGTGGGGTACATTTGCAGACTCTACAGTTGTTGCAGGTGTCCAGTGGGATACATGGCAAAAGGGCCACTGTATACATTGATTGGGCTACTGTGGGGATGGTACAGGGTGACCATGTCCTTTTACTTGATGGATAACACACACGTAGTCAGGAGATGTAACACATCAAAGTACTTTCTGATGTCAGTGGCACTGTTGTGGTCAACAGACAGTTGACTCTCAACCTATGTTCCCCATTCTGTTATAACAATGTCACTGTTCAGTGAGCTACCACCAATGTATTACTTCATTTGAGCCATGGTATTCCCAAAGGTATTAGCGGCACATCTCTTGACATTGAAGTAATGTCCAGGGTTCTGACATCAGACATTGGTATCATAGTGGTCTTTGTGCATGATGTCACCATCACATGGATTGGGAATGCTACCACCCACCTTACTGTTGTATGCAAACATTTTCAGCCAGGGTGCCTTTGTGTTCTCCTGCACCTCAGAAGGGTAGATCCTAGAAATGAGAGGACATGAGTCCGTACCCTGTGTGACACCAGTCATGTCTGGTCATTGGTTTGACATGGAGTCCACTGCAATCACACCGTGGGTACTATCTGTGAGGCAGTTTGCAGGAGAACTACCGATACAGTGGATGATGCCTAGCCAACTGTGTTTGTGTATGATTCCTGGGTGGAGAGTGTTCTCTGAGTATTAAAAGGGTTGCCTATATTATTAACTGTTTCATACTGTCACATAGCCATTGCACATAGCACTACACATTTATGGGCTGTAGATTGTTTACACCAACCTCTATGGTGTTTGACAACTGTAGGCCTTGTAATCTGGACATTGAAACAATACTAGGTCATCAATATAATAATTTAGCAAAACCAACATCCCCAATGGATCCTGTTATTACACACTCACACGAATACCCACGCAGGATACTGATGACAGACAGAGACACACACACACACACACACACACACACACACTTGCCAGTGCTGTGTTTTGAACCCCTACCTATCTATGTACTGGTAATACATTTAACGCACGTGCCATGAAGCTTATAGGATGGATGTTATCCCAAGGTACTTCTAAGGTGAGAAACATCACCAGCCCTTGTAAATACTGGCATTGGGCGATGCAGTGGGTGAGAGATTTCATAAAATACTTTACCCTAGACATACATTTACATTTGGCAGGAGTGAGGTTCTAATCTCTATCTAACTATGCTTTCAGACCTTTATGTTATGCATTTACCACACAGACACACACACACCACTGAGCTTACATGGTTTAGGGCTGCCAACAGGTACTTCTAAGGTGAATGATATCTGCAGGACAGCTAAAGTAGGGCACTGAGAAGTGTACTGGGTGTAAATGGGTCCAACATCCTTAATATACAAACACACACAAATATATGTATACACACATTTGACAGGAATGAGATTCAAACCCCCTACCTATGCAGTTATTACTACTACATTGTTATGCATTTATCACATGCACCATGGAGCTTATAGGTAGAGCACTGTCCAAACATACCTCTAAGGTGAGTGACATCAGCAGCCATTGTAAAGTATTACACTTTGAAATGTAATGGCTGTCTATGGGCACAAAATACTTCCATCTATAGATATACACATGCACTCACACAAACTTTTACAATTGCGGAACTAAAATTTGATCTCCTACCTAAGTAGTGCTTTGCACCACAGTATCATGCAGTTATCTTGAGTGCCATGGAGCTTATATGTTGGGGAACTGTCCAAAGTTATCTTTGAAGATGAGTGACATCAGCAGCAGTGCTAAAGGAGGGGTAAGGGAAGTGTAGTGAGTGTGAATGGCCTCAAAAACATGTCTCTACAAAGACACACATGCTCTCTCACACAAACACAAACATTTGCACAGTTACCAGGACTGGGATTAGAACTCCTACCTAACTAGTTTGCTACAGTCCAGTATTACGCAGTTATATAGAGTGATATCAGCAGCAGTGCTAAAGATGGATAAGGGAAGTGTGAATGGCCTCAAAATCATGTCTCTACAAAGATACACACACTCTCTCACACAAACACACACATTTTCACAGTTTCCAGAAGTGAAAGCACAACTCCTACCTAACTAGTTTGCTATACTATAGTATTAAGCAGTCATCGCAAGCACCATGGAGCTTATATGTTGGACAGATGTCCAAAGGTCTCTTTGAAGGTGAGTGACATCAGGAGCAGTGCTAAAGGAAGGGTAAAGGAAGTGTAGTGAGTGTAAATGGTCTCGAAATTACATCTTTACAAACACACACATTTGCACAGTTGCCAGAACCAGGATGAAAACTCCTACCTAACTAGTTTGCTAAACTATACTATTATGCAGTTATCACAAGTGCCACAGAGCTTACATGTTAGAAAGCTGTCCAAAGGTATCTTTGAAGGTGAGTGACATCAGCAGCAGTGCTAAAGGAGGGGTAAGAAAGTGTAGTGAGTGTGAATGGCCTCAAAATCATGTCTCTGCAAAGACACACACACACACTCTCTCACACAAACACATACATTTTCACAGTTTCCAGGACTGGGATTAGACATCCTACCTGACTAGCTTGTTATACTATACTATTACACTGTTATCACAAGCACCACGGAGCTTATATGCGGGAGAATTGCCCAAAAGTATCTTTGAAGGTGAGTGACATCAGCAGCAGTGCTATAGGAGGGGTAAGGGAAGCCTAGTGAGTGTGAATGGCCTCAAAATCATATCTCTACAAAGACACACACACTCTCTCACACAAACACACACATTTTCACAGTTGCCAGGTCAAGGATTATATGTCCTATCTACCTAATTTGTTACACTAGAGTATTACACAGTTATCGCGAATGCCACAGAGCTTAACAGAGTGCAAGCTGTCCATAGGGTTATTTCAGGATGACTGATAGCAGGAGTGTTAAAGCAGGGCAATGGGAAGTGCAACAAGTGTGAATGGTCTCAAACTCATTCATCTAGAAACACACACACTCACACACAACATTACATTTGACAGGAATGAGATTACAAATGCTACATGGATACATTTTTGTACTTTAGTGTTACACAGTTATCACAAGCACCACTGAGACTATAGGGCTGAGGGCTAACAAAAGGAATTTCTACAGTGAATGACATTAGCACATTATGTGATATAGGCCAATGGGATGTGTACTGGGTGTTGCTGTTGCTATCTGTCTCTCTCTTCCCCATGTCTCTGTGTGTGTATGTTTGACATATTATATTATGTTGGCCATAGATACGTGTGAGTATTCCTATCCAATGTGTGTGTGTGTGTTTGTGAAGTGTAAATGGTGTACAATTTGGTGTGTGTGCACAGACATCTGCGAATAACAGACATCTATAGTCCACTGTGTTGTCAGACACGGGCTTAATTTCTCTATGTGCAGGAGCATGCCCAGTATGACCTTCTATATTGAGTGTATGAATCCATTCTAGGGAGAGTTGTACTCCAGTTCAGGGTTTTGTGAGCTACAACTACAGCTAGCAACCTGTTTCTGCAGGATATCTATGGATAGGTTGCCAATATGGAGACACAATGGGCATAACATATGGGGGATAGTGTAACTATAGCTGTCTGTGCTGCTTGTGTAACATGGTTGGTTGTAGCATAGATTTTCTGACATATGTACTGTTTTACACTGTGATGTATCATGTCATCAACTACTGACAGATATCATTTTTGTTAACAGTTATTTACCAGGGGAATACAAGATGAATGAAGCTGAGACCAATATTCTGAGGCATAGACTACACATTCTGGTACACTACTGCCATTGTGGAGGGGTAGCTACAGACAATAGACTGCTGGTTCTGTGTAAATGGTCCATCACCTTGGTAGTATGCTGGTTGGGGATCCCCTTCTTGTGCTTTTCTCAACTTAACGGAATGGCCATATCCTGCTGGGCCCATACCTCTCAGCTGTACAGATGCACCCATGTTATCCAGAGCCAGGACTCATATATCTCTTCAGTTTTCCTTCACAGTGTGGTTTACAAGCAGTTTTGTGGCTATTCACTCATGGGTTTGCAGTCAGGGGGTAGTATGGGTAGACATTAGAGTTTTAGACTTCACACACTCCATGACATCCATGCTTCTACACCCCCCCCCTCTGTTATTCTCTCCTCTTCCTAACATTATGAAAGCAATATCTCAGAGGTATCCCTATAGTTGGGCCTTTATCCCAGTAGTATTTATGGTCTGGTCCGCAGTTCTTTCAGTAGGACATGGGGAGGTCTTCTACTGGCATTTGACAG
This sequence comes from Protopterus annectens, assembly GCF_019279795.1. Taxonomy (NCBI): domain Eukaryota; kingdom Metazoa; phylum Chordata; order Ceratodontiformes; family Protopteridae; genus Protopterus; species Protopterus annectens. The sequence goes on from NC_056735.1 coordinate 512,372,017, forward strand.
CATGGCCTTGCATTTGTTTTCTGTTTACTGTGGAAGGTTGTTAGTTAGGACCCCATGACATTCCATACATTGGCACTGTGGGTGAAGCATGGGCCTTTGACAGAGGACTGTAGGCCATCTGAGAGTGCTGCAGGCCATCTGTAATGGGCCAGTGCATTCTGTCACTCATACGTTCCCATGCTGCAAGCCAGTGGATTACCCAGAGGTGACAGTGGTAAGTAGTTGAAGTGTTCATGTCAATTCTTCCTGTTCATACTGGTCCACGAGTCTGGATGTGGTTGAGTTACTGCTTACAGCTAGGGACACACCTGCATGGGACACCTATTCAGCATGCCTCATCATGTATGTATTCCCATGCAGAGATGGGGTCATGCTGTACTCACTCCCTACAGCAAGGATATGACCTGTTGTAAACCTGTGGCTGATGGTGGGGTGAGCTGGGTGCATGTGCGATATGGAAGCTACTGGCACATAACTCACAGATATACCTGGGACATTCCCCTTATGCTGCCTTGTGTGTGGACATAGGCAGCCTGTCATTACTTTTTAACTGTGTCTTTTGTGGTCTGCCAGTGATTGGCCAGACTACCAGTATTCCATACTAGAGGGACAACTAATGTGATGCTAACCTCTATGTATAATTCCAAAGTTGTGTGCAGTTGACAGTTATTTGATATGCACTCTGTGTAGGGTACTTCCACCTGTGTACTGTTTCTATGTATGGACCCCCATTCATGATGTGTCCAGCTTTCTGATCATGACAGATATTGACATCTGGACAGTGAGTATGTACAACTGCTGGCATGGGTGTAGCTGAGAAGCAGTGTGGTTGGCACTGCAGTTGTTGGAACATGGCCCTGTTGAACACACTACTGTACCTAGGCCACTGAGACACAACCATCCAGGCCTACATGTTGATCACAGTACTGTACCTAGGCCACTGAGACACAACCATCCAGGCCTACATGCTGACCACTTCCAGGCAATATTAAACAAACAACAAAGTTACCACACTGACCCCTGCATATTGTACACATGCAACAATATATCATGTAGATTGGGACAGCTCCAGCAATCTGTGCTCCAGTGATATTACTCCTCAAACTTACATGTTACTGCATTTCTACATGGAACTGTGGGGGAGTGCACACCTGAAGACTTTAAAACATCTGCAATGACTGTTCTGGTATTTCAGTTAATCTGTTGGCTTCCATTTCATATTGTATCGTGACCTATCATGCAGAAAGGAGGCAATATCAATAGAGTACACATGATAGATTTTAATGGCATAAATATCAATTTCAGACTTCTTAACCTTCAGAACTAATATGCAACTGCCAGACCTGTTGTAGTATGTCTGTGTAGGTCTGGAGTAGGCTGTTCACCATTGCCATCATTTGGGGGCCTTAGCCCAGCCTTTATTTATGGTCATTTACACCTGGCCTGCTGGGTTATGCTGGTGGTGGGTATGTGACTCTCACTGACATCCATGTGTATGACCTATGGGCACCCACAGTTATTTGGGCCATCAAATGTACTGCAGTGGGAATTGTCACCTTGTGTAGTACTGCCTAGTGTGTTGACACCATTATTTGTTATGGATTTCATGCTGTCCCATATAGCTGTCAGCTGTCTGCTGCTATCCCATTCAGCCACCCAATTCCCTTGCATGCTTGCATCCATACCATAAATACAACTATCAGAACATACTACTCCATTCAGGAATTGATAAGAAGAGTGACTTACATTGTTGCTGCCCCAGTACTGAGGACAGTACTGGAGGGCAGACTATGTCAGATCCACGTAGTATACTCCCTATACATGGTAAATCACAGGTAGTGTCATGTTTGGCATCCATTTTACTCTATGTGTGAGTTGGAGAGAGGTGTCAGTCCCTGGGTCCTTACAGTGTCAGTGTGTGTGCTATGCGTTGCCTCTTTGCCTAGAACTGGGCACCCATCCGTCTGCCTACAAGGGCAGGCTCAGGAAGTTCCTCCTCTGAGTCCGTCTGTGCCTGTGGTGGTCATGGCAATGGTGGGGGGCTGTGTGGCCCCTCCTTGTGCTGTTCATGCTGCAGCTGTTTCCACAAGATTATATTGTGTAGTATGGCACATACTATGAACATTTGTCCACATGTAGCTGGGGAGTACTGCAAGGCTCCACCGGATATGTCAAGGCAGCGGAACAGTGACTTGAGCATCCTAAACACATGCTCTACAATGATCCTGGATTGTGCATGTGCCTCATTATGGCATTTTTGTTCGGGTGTGTGTGCATTTCTGATGGGTGTCATCAGCCACAGCTCCAGTGCATAGCCAGCATTCCCCACTAGATGGCCATATGGGATGTCCCCTCTGGCAAACCCTGATACAGCTGTGAGGAATGCCAGATGTGGGAGTCATGATAGCTTCCAGGGCTGCCAGTACAGACTTGCATGATAATGCCCTGGGCATCGCACATGACCTGGCAGTTGATGGAGGGGAAGCACTTGTGGTTTATGTAGATCCTACCCCGGTCACCAGGTGGTGCTTTAATGTGGATGTGCGTGCAGTCTATAGCACCAACTACCTCAGGGTATTCTGCTATATGGTGGAAAAGAAGCACACTTCTGGTAAATGTCTCATGGGTGTTGAGGAAATATATGTGCTCATTGGCATGTGGTGTCATGGCATCCAGGGACTGGTGGAGTACCCTTGATGCTGATGCCTGTGAGATCCCCATGATATCCCCAGTTGGTCTTTGGAAGGTACCTGTGGCTAGTATTCTTAACCCTACACATACCTTGGTATCCACTGGTATGGGTTGCCCTCTGCTGGTTCAGTGTGTGAGGCATTGCCGGCACAACTCGATGATTTGCTGTAGAATGTCCCTGTCTACCCTATGGTGCTCCACTATCTCCAGCTCATATAGGCCCTGGTAGGTTACCCTGGGTCTGTACACTCTTTTCCTCCTACATTCTGTGGGTCGGTTGTCAGCATTCTCCTCTACACCACCCTCAGCCTGTAGCACATATTGATAAAGTGCCAGCTGCCTCTAACATTTTTAGTTAGTTTTGCCAGTTAAAAATCCCCTGTTTGTGTACACTAGTAGTGTAGAGTTTGTGGGAAAAATCAGTCAGTTTGCATTGTTTATAGTGGTGTTCTGGACTGTTGCCTGTGTAATTGGCTGATTCTGATACATTCTGCCTCCCAGCTATGCTATTTCTCCTTGATTGTTTTCCTACTGCTATTCCCCCTTACCAGTTTCCTCCTAGTTTAAGCCCCGAAGTGTGCCACGCATTCACAGTGCTCATATGTAAACACTGCTGCTGTTTCCTGTTTTTTTTTTTTTTTAGCTGTGCTTAGCTAAGGGCAAACACAGGCCACTGAGCTCCAATGTGCTTACAGCAGGTATTACACACCTCCTTTTCCTGTTAGTTGCTCCTCCTGCCTACATGATCTTGTTCTTGTACCTACACGGTTAGGTGCAGTGTGTGGACTTAGAATATTTTGTGATTCAGTAACATTCCCCCATTTGCATACCCCAGCATGTAGGTCATTAGTTACTGCACTAAACTGGACCCTTTCCCCTTGGAAACCAGTGCTCCTTGGTATTGTTTACATTTTGCATGCCATAGATTATAATGGCAAAATGCAGATTTACCTTAAAATAGAGTTTTCACATTTTTTTTTTATTTTCGGCATGATTGTGTTTGCGCTCCGCTGCCCTATGCTTAAATGGCCAAGATTGGCCAAAAAAAATGTTTAATTTTCATTAAAATGAAATAATTTGTCATGCCAATGGCCTTATATTTTGCCTTTGGCATGAATAATGAACATAATGCATGCTTTTTCCCGAGCTGTCATGCCTCTGTTTTGTCATTTGCAGAAATGTGTTTGGTTATTAACCGAATACATTTCTGCACTGACACTGTTCTAACATGGAGTCCAGGCACCTTTGTGAATCGCTAAATCACCTCATTTGCATGTTTTTCACCAGCAAATGAGGTGATTTGCATGCTGAATGGTTTTCTGTGCTAGAACAGTTTAGGGCCGCTCATGCATGTGAAAACGGCACTATCCTGAATTGCTCGGCAGCCATTTTCCATGCAGGAGTGGCTACACTGTTCCTGCATGGAAAAATGGCTTCCTGAATCCCGGGGAGTATCTTTGAAATAAGCCAGAAAAATCATGTATTCAGAAAGTATTAATATGATTGACAGAATCTTACAAAAGCATATTAATATAGTTTACAGATACTTATAAAAGAATATTGCCAGAAACTAATCCAATCAATACGCAAAAATGCACATCACTTTATATTAGGGATTTAAGATGATCCATGATCCACTCCTACAGAATGACCAAAAGAAAATCCAGAATAAGAGATAAGCCTGAATAAGGTTATATATTCTTATTAATAAACTTAAAAAAAGTAAGGCTCCATGGTCAAGCAGATTTACTACATTCAAGGCAGATTTACTGCATTCTTTTTAAAGTGTAAGCACAATCTAGGTCCTATACGCCTCAAGGTACAAAATGTAAGCAGAAAATGTTCCTTACATGAAAAGTCAAGTACAGTTTTATACTAAAACAATGAACTGATCTCACCCATGTTAAAAAGTACATAACCATATATCTTAACAGACATCATCATAATAAGAAAAGTATTACTCTAGCTAATAAGTTGACAAATGTGTCAGCTGACTTCACCTTCAACTTCAGATCAGGGTTTACCTTCATCCAGCAAGCCAATGACAAGAAAATAACTAAAGAGATCCTAGCATACTATAATAAAGTCAAACTACAATAAAGAAGCAGTTCTTGAGCTCTTAGTGTAGAAAGTTTTTGACATGGTACTCATTTTCTTTACTATGACTCACCTCAGAGTTTAAACTTTTATTAACAAATTCATCAATACTGTCTCCAGTCTAACTAAAACAGTGTCTTAATGGTTAACAGAATTCTCACTATACCACTCAAATAGTAACACATACCAGGTGGGAATGCCCATTGTCACCATATTTTATTCAGTTTACCACTAGAACCTATATTACACTTCATCTAAATAACTTATACATTACAGTAATCAATATCAAAAGGCTCAGGACCTGCACCACGGTGATTGCAGATGACATGCCATAGCAAAGAAATTATTTTATTTCAGTCCTTCTTGTACTTGATGTCACTGAGTCATGTAAGTCTATAACTATGCAATAAACCTTGATGAATGTATTTTTGACCCTTTGAGGGCAGTTCTAAATTTATCAACCACAATGTTAGGGAGAATATTTCAATCCCCTGCACAAACTTAGATTAATTTAGCATAGTATATGTTCCAATGGCACATCTAAATTACTAAAACAGATTAAAATAGTTTTATCCATTTAGTCAGAGCTACATATCTGTGGGCCTAGGTAAATATCATTGAAATGAATATCTTTTTCAGATTATTTTTTATAATTAATAATATGATTATACTCATTCCAAATGCAATTTTTAAACAGATTACCAAAGTGGTACTTCATTTCCAAACTATCTCATCCCAAGGACAAGGGAGGTTGGGCTTTCTCAGATTTTGAGATCTACTGTAATATAACCATGCAGGTGAAAATATTCAGTTAAGAAACAAATTGAATGCCCACAAAACACTGCCCCCCTGGTGTTGACCAATAGTATTACAGACATTCTAATAGGAAACACAGCTGTAGCACCTACTGGTGACACACACAAGACCATTCTTCCTGCTTAGCAAAAATAAAAAACTGTCACATGGGTGAAATCTTTAGCATCTGATACAGATTGCATATATGCCACCAATTATTTTAATTACAACTTCCTTTGCCAAGTGTGACTGTATGCTTAGTAAGTGGGTACACATGCAAAGTTATGTTATAGGGTGAAAATTCTGAAGAGAATCAAAATTATGGATTGGGGTTTGTTAATATTAACTCCATTGCCTTCAGGAAGAAATCTGTCTTGGAAAGGTTAATGATTCACCTTACTCTATGCAATGATAGAGCATTGCATTATCTGGGGAGTATTTCTTTCTGTAGTCTCTCTTAAAGCATCCTTTAAATGAACAGAATAATGAAGTATTATCCAGACTTCTACATTTCAGAGTTGTGTGTTATATAAGATTATACAACGACCCCCCCCCCATTAATATTCCAAAACGTGCATGCTGATTGGTCAGTGTGCATGTTGTAAATCAGACTTATACTAATGGAAAAAGGTCCGGTTGCCCGGACTTTTTTCCATTAGTATAAGTCTTTTTTTACAGCAATGGAGAATGCAAGATCTCCATTGCTTTTTACACACTATCTCGCTATGTTAAAGGAATTTAACATAGGGAGACAGCTTTAAAAAATGTAACGGAGCTCTTGCTTTCTCCGTTGCTTTTTTTAAAGCTGTCTCACTATGTTAAATGGTTTTAACATAGTGAGACAGCTTTAAAAAAAGCAACGGAGATTCTCCGTTGCTTTTTTTAAAGCTGTTTCGCCATGTTAAACTCATTTAACATAGCGAGACAGTTTGTAAAAAGCAACGGAGATCTTGCTTTCTCCGTTGCTTCCACCCACAGCTCTGATGTACTGCATAAGCATACGCATGTGCAGTACATCAGAATTGCTGCAGAATACCAGACAGCTCCGGAAGTGCAGCAAGGAGGCATTATACAATGCCATTATTTAAGAAAAGCAATTATTTTTTTTCTTAAATAATATCATTGTATAATAGCAATAACCCACTTCTGGGTGTGGGTAATGCTGGATTTACCCATGGTTGTCTTGTTTGGCCACTCGGGCTTCGCCCTTGTGACCAAGCGACACCAACCGTGGGTAAATCCAGCATTACCCACACCCAGGCGTGGGTTATTGCTATAATAAAAAACAACTTCAGTGGTCAGCAATTAATGAGTTTTTTCTGTAAGATGTGTCCTATTCCTCTTACCACTGCCATACATAACAATTCGTCATCCATTATTAGTCATTGGTTCACAGACGACTTGCATCACTGCATCTATCTGTCACTGCTTCTTTTTAATTTTCTTTTTTTTTTTATATAAGACACATGTGCATGTAGTAACACAAACAAACACACACACACACACACGGCACACACATGCATGTGTATGTCTCTTTCGGTATATGCATTAGTGTACATGCCTACATGTATCTGTAGACGCTCATACACACACACACACACACACACACATATATATTTTATATATATATATATATATATATATATATATATATATATATATTATATAGATATATCTCTATATGCTCCATCTTGAAAGCAAGCATACTACTGTTTTCTTAATAGCCTTGCATCATACATGCAAACATCTTTCATAAAACCTTTTATTGCTTCTTAGCATTTTGGTTTATACTGTTACCACTTTAGTCATCTAAGTATCTTTAATGAATATATGAAATTTATGAAAATACATCAGCTATGGTTCTGCAAAGACAAAATAATCTTCACATCACCTAGCCTGCAACTGTTTTTTTTTTCCCTTTTTTACCAGGAGAATTAGAAACATGAAGAAAGATAATCAAACAGCTGGGAGATTACATGAACATAAGGATTAACTATTTTATAATAAATATGCAGTATTATTAAGTCAACATCTAGTTTAATCTAGATTAACTCGCTTTATACAACTATTTAATGATGAAGCCAGTGATGGGCAATTTAAACATGCTGAAATTTTCAGCAATTACTCAAAAACGTTATTGTGGATGGTGTTGCATATGTTAATTATTATCTTAAAGGCATTAACAAGGTCTCTTTTTTAGGAAATTAACTCCTGATGCTTGAAACCATGGAACATCTGATTCATGTATTCCTACAAATGTATACTTTTCTTTGCTGCACCAACCTGCTGGTCCAAGCTGCCAAAATGTGAAAAGTTATACTATTAAAAACAACAAAACATGCTGCCTCTGGAGCTTACACTCCCACACAGAGTTCATCTGATTATTCATAGCAAGCTGTTACAGTATTTATTTTCCTTAAAAATGCTCGCTTTTAAAAAAGGTATTTAATTGTAGGCATGTATTATTGAACTGCATTAAGGCATGATTTTGTTCTTTTCTTCTGAAACTCCTACTGTGACTTATAGTCATTTTATTCAATTCAGTCCACCACCCCCTTCTCATTTTATAATGCAAATTCTTATACTTCAAGGAATGAATTACTAATCCACAGTAAGGCATAACAAAATTGCATCCAGACAAGAACATTTCTAAGCTCTTTCAAAAAATATATAGTTGCCCACTTAATTAACCTACTGCTTAAAACAGTGTCAACAGATGTTCACAACTGTATTTTTGTATTCCTGAAAACACATGTTTTAACAGAATAAGTCTTAAGTTAACCTTCTTAATATGCTACCATAGACTCATTTCCTCATAGGACACAAAAGTTTAAAATTTCAGAATTAGACAAGACTAATGGAAGATTGAATCACCATAACTATCCAGGGTAAATGTAATAATGATGGAAAGTTTGGAAAGTAACTGCATTCAGATTTTAAGCGTATATAAAACATTCACTCTGTGGCCCCATGAAGAGTTCTGGAATTTTGATGCGTTCCTTCATATACACTTATTTCTACCCTCTTACATTTACTTTAAATTTGTTTACAAAGTTTGCCTATGAAACTGCATGCCATGATGACGAGGGTTAGAAGAGTGAAATCCACATGAAGTTGAAAATATGAATACAGAGTGGATTTTGAATCCTGTATTCAGCTCTTCTTTCATGCTTACCCCTTTATTAATACAATAAACTCCAGGATCACCGCATCTTAGGAAGTGGGAATTTCCTGCCAGTAACCTTATCTGACTTTTATATACTCAACACCATTCCATTTCATAGTCTCCACAAACAGTATATTTTGCCTGAGTATTCTGTTAATCATGATGTATTCTTCTGCAATAATCGTCCTTTGATATATGATTTATCAGCTGCCTGTAGTGATACAATCTCTAGCTGTTCTAATTTTTTGGCTTCAGTTTTGTTCACATCTAGAAATTCTTTGGATACAAGGAATATTACTGCAAAATTCATAAAGTTTGCTACTCTCTTCAAAAACTAATTTTCACTAACCCCTGCTCTTCTCAAATAACTCTAAAGCCAAAACAGGTCTTCAATCATGAGTTGTTTTCTAGATTCCTGTGTCTCACTCCATCTAGAAAAGTTTCAACCCCTACTGTTCTGTATTTGATATTGTTTTACTCATTACATAATTAACCTTCATGCTATGGTGCAATACCCACAATGTTCATTAGACAGACATAATAAGTCTTCCACAGATTAATACAACTGCAATAGTGTGTCCCAGTGAAGAGAAATCAATCGGCAAGTCCTTGGTTGGGGTGGATACATTTCTGTAACAAATGTTTAGGGAACCAGTTTTGAGATGCGTGGTAAAGCCATTAGTCACCAAATGCACTCTGCAAACCTACAGGTAGAGTTATTTGATTTATCTTACAGAAGAAAATCAAACATTCAGTTTAATCCTTTGCTTCTTTTTATGTAGTTTAAATTTTCCCCATTTATTTCAAAGGGTTATACTTGTGCATTGTTTCTTTTGTTGAACAGCAGTAATCATATCACTAAGTAGGTTTTGTGAATGGAATTAGTGTAAAGATTCAGGTTTTCTCTGGGTCAGTTTGTTTGGCACTATGGGTGGGGGATGTTGTTATTTTCTGTCTTTTTGTTGTTTTTTGAAAAAGGCATGTTTTAGTATTGTAGTTTGATGTATAGTTATTTTAAATCCGATAGCTGGGTGTTAGCATTTTTACTTTTATCTTACCAGAGTGTTTTATTCAACTTTGTATAGTATTTGCACCAGGTTGGATGGGATCATTATTTTGACTGGAGAGAGGTTCATTTCTGCAAAGGATTTTGCCATTTCAGTCTAGGAGATATGTCAGTTTTCGGGTTTACAGCCATATTCTGGAGTTTAAAAAACGTGGTAAGTGCTAGCAGTGAGTTCATTCAAAAGGATGGATATTTTCAAACAAGATAATGACAGCAAGAATTTTTATGGAATCAGCTTCTGTGCTGAATTCTTCATTTTTGAAGAATGTGTAGTTTCCTACTATTGGAAGCTTATTTATATATTAATTTGTTTCATTGAGATGCTGTAATGTGGTTAGCTCTTGTGCTGTGTTTATTTCTTATATAAGGTATCTTTAGGTTATGTATTTTAATTATTATTTTTATTTTTTATTTTTGCATTTTATGTAAACCTATTCATTCTTCATTTTTATGTATTTTTTACATTCCTTCCCCTCTCTGTGTTGGATTTGTTTTAAGTTTTCAAATCATTCCAGAGATTATTCTATGAGATTTTTACTCTATCAAGATTAGGTCATTACTTTATATTTATTCCTTTTATAATGTTTACGTGCTTTCTTCTTGTGTTTTTCTGCACTTCCTTTGCATATTAGAGTTAGGAATGTTTGGGAATGTGATTAAATAGGACAGTACTTTCATTTGCTGAAGGGTGGCGATAACCATAACATCAATGTACATTTTAATGTAAAAGTTTTATCAATATCGAAGTTGTTTTATTGTGATATTCTTTATTGGTTTTACTGGGTTTAGAGGTAGGAATACTGATTCACAGCTTTCTTACTGCAGTCTGTTTATTTATTTATTAAATGAAAGAGCACTGAGCCACATGGATGCAGTTTCTGCAGCACGGGACTTAGCTAATTACGTAGTTGTAATTAGGTCTGTTTACTGAAGGTAAGGAGGAGTGGTAATAAATGCTTGTTGATGCATGTAGAGTGGCCATGAACATAATTCCTTATACTTTACCTCAGGTATGCACTTTTATTACTCCATTTGAGTGGTATCCAGTGTTATGCTAAATGTATGTGTGGGGGACTCTTTCTTGAGCAGAAACACTTCACAAGTTCAACTGTTTTCATTGTCAAGCTTATGGCTGACTGGCCTTTGAGGATCTTTAGAGTCGTTATTCAATGCTAGAATCATCTGTTTCCTATAAATTTAACAATGCTGCTTATGATTACTGTCAGTAAGCTGCATAAATGTATTGAGATCAACAATTTCTTCCAAAGTTTTGATAGTCTCTATTTAATTAATGAACTTGCCCCATTTTTTCTGTTATTGATGTTATTTATGAGTATTTTAAGCAACAGGAAAAAGGAGCTTAAGTTGGCACCCCTCAGTTTTAATTCAGGCTGTAAGTTTTCTGACAGAATTTTGTCTATTAATTATGAAGAGTGGGTATGGTGAACAGAACAGAGTTCTTCTAGACTTACACGGGGGGTATGGTGAACAGGGGGCGTTCTTCTTGACTGACAGAGTACATCATATTTCTGTCACCTTAATTTTTTTCATTAACAATCTCTGAACTTTCTAAAGCTGTTTCAGGTGGATGTTTGAGCTATATAATCCATCTTTACATTCTATTATGGGCATGATCAGTGAAGTATGTAAGGATGCAGTGCCTTTCCATGATTTACTGATTGTTGTCTGACTGTAAAACTGTGCGGTGGTACAGAGATTATTGCTGTCACCTTATAGCAAGAGGTTCTCCAGTTCGATACTTGCCTGGAGTTCCTTCTGTGTGGAGTCTGCATGTCCTCCCTGCATTCTTGTGTTTTTTTCCGGGTGCTCTGGTTTCCTCCCATGGTACAAAGACATGCATCTGGAGCATTTCTACCTGGGCCTCCACTGAAAATTGGCTTGTTCCAATCTGGACTTTTCCGGTAAACAAATGTTAAATAAAATAAAAATAAATAAAGCATGATTAGGAGCAAGCATTTCTAACTAGCATCAGCACACTTGTCAAAGCTTAGATTATTGTCCATAATGATTTCTTACACTTTTATTTCACTGGCTATTGCTAGCTATAATTCCTTTAATTTTTGAGTCCAAGTACATTTCATTACTGCATGCATCCATACTAAATTTAGTGACAGAGGATGAGACTATTGTTATAACATGAAGTACTGGCTTTGTTCAAACCAGCTTGAGGTATTTTTACATCATTAATAGAGTGAACCACATTTCACAGTTTGCAATCACCAGCTCATTTCTCAAACTACAGTCTTCTAATCCAGTTAAATCCAAAAAACTTAGTAGTTCCAACATTGAGGCTTTAGGACTTTTCTGGATATGTCAGGACAGTGACTAGGTAATTTGCTGTTCTTTATTTTTATATTCTCCTTTTTAGCAATATACAGATAGCTATACATACATACATACATATATATATATATATATATATATATATATATATATATATATATACATATATATATATATATATTTATGGATAGATAGATAAGTAGATATATATATATGTGTGTGTGTGTGTGTGTGTGTGTGTGTGTGTGTGTGTGTGTGTGTGTGTGTGTAGCTAGATAGAGATAGACAGAGATACCCATCTATATGTATATAAATGGTTACAGTTTAAAATATCAAAAGTACATTTGATTGATAATGTTTTGAAACTGAAAAATATTGAAAGCACATTTGACTGAGTGCCCATGTGACTGAATGTTCATTTTTTTATAGTATTTGTAATGGAGTACGGGCAGTGCAGTATTGTAGCAGTTAGCATTGTCACCTGACAGCCTGAGGTTCTTTAGTTCGATTCTCAGCTGGGGTGCATTCTGTGTGGAATCTGCATGTCCTCCCTGCATTTGTGTAGGTTTCCTCTGGGTGCTCTGGTTTCCTCACACATTCCAAAGACATGCAGGAGGTGGATTGGACACTCTAAATTGGCCCTAGGTGTGAGTGTGTGTGGTACACCCTCTGAGGATGGTTGGGTCTTGGGCTAGCAACATGAGCCTGTAAAGCCAGTAACTGCTACAGAAACAAGGAGTGCTAAAAGGTGCTTATTGCCTGATGTATCACATGGTGCATAAACAGGAAATAGAGAGAGTGGAGTGTGCAGGAAAATGAATGTTTGACTGAAAATGTTACAGTGTTTGTGGGTTAGGTAAGGGGAAGATTTACTGTTTTGGATTTTTGGTGTTGTGCACATTCTCCTTTTTTGTGTTGGTAATGTTAGGGAAAGGGTTTTTGTTAACGTAATGTGTAGTGTTTGGGTTGGGACAGGGATAAGGTAAGAGTAAGGGTTAGCACACATAAGTAAGGTGATGTGGGCAGGAGCCTTTCCCCAACAGTACACTAGATGATACTTGATCTTGGTTTTGTAGTTGGGTTGTATGATATTGCATATTTTTATCTGGATAGGATTGTTAGATAATTTATGATTCAATAATATGACTTTTAATAATATTTTGAGTTATTTCATGACATAATCACACACACACACACACACACATATATATATATATATATATACATATATATATATATATATATATATATATATATATATATCTATATAGATATATATATATATATATATATATATATATATATATATCTATATATAGATATATATCTATATATATATATATATATCTATATATCTATATATCTATATATATATATATATATACAGTTCCCCTGCATTTCACCAAATATATGTTTGTTCAACAATGATGGTATGGAATGGTGATACAGGTAAGTGGGGTTGCAGAGGTGCGAGTCTGTGTGTGTGTGTGTGTGTGTGTGTGTGTGTGTGTGTGTGTGTGTGTGTATGTGGGAGAGAGTGAGAGTCGAGGATGAGTGAAGGATGGGCGTTGTGTATTTGTGTTTGAGTCTGTATTTTAAGGTAAGGGTAAGCATATGGTTAGGGGATAGATGTAGTGTTGTTTATGTGTGTGTTTGTGAAAGTTTTTGTGTCTGAGTCTGTCTTGTGTAGTGGCAGTATTACAGGAAGGTCTTTATGATGTGAAGGTGAAGGGTTAGGGTTTGCGGAAGGAGCAGTGTTAGGGTTAGGGTTAGCAGCCATTACTTAGGTGGCAGAGGGGTCGGAGCAGGAGTCATACATAAAAGTAATTCTGCTGCTTGGTTTAAAGTGGCTTATGTTGTAGCTCATGCATTATCTGTTCTACCATGATGTCCTTTTTAGCAGCATGAGTTAAAAACAGAGAATGTTTCCATATTATTTATCTGTTTCTTAAGAACTGTATACTTTCTTCAAATGATTTTTACTACAGATGGACTGTAACTGTAACTGGTCTTACCTTGTGCCAAGAAAAGACACATACACTTATTGTTGTGACCAAAACTTTATTAAACACATAACCAGTTAACCACTTAACTTACAAATCATCATCATAGGTTCATAGGTTCATAGGTTCATACTAGGTTATCTGCCCTAGGGCATTTATAAGCCTAGCCAGAGTGTGTTTGGCTTTCACCACCCATTTTAAATTAATTTTGCTATGCCCTTTTTCGAGGTTAGTATACTGTGCCTCTGTCTAACAGTGACACAGAAGTGATACCCGGGGTAAACCTATGATCTCCCATCCACTCATCAAGATTCCTCTTGAAGAGAGTCAATGAGGGACTCTGCCTAACCTGGACTGGGATTTTATTCCAGAGTGAAGGGAGCCTTTGGGTTATGAATCTGTCCCTCCAGCATGTCCTATTTATTTCAGTGCTGAGGTTCAAGTCTCTCGAGCACATAGCTCGATGGGATTTGGATTTTCTGAGGTGCAGCATGTCCATTAATTCCAGGTTGGACATGGCTTTATACGTCAGGCACAGATCGCCTCTGAGCAGACGGTATGCCACTGAGTAGAGCTGGAGTTTCTTTAACCGGGCAGCATATGGCATCTGTTTGAGCCCTTTGATCCTCTTGGTGAGGTACTTTTGGGGTCTTTCCAGTTGCTGTAGGTGTCTGGTAAGGTACATCCCAAAAGAGGAATTGTACTCAATTATGGGCCTGATGAGGGATGAGTAAAGAGGCACGATTACCTCCCCTGATCTAGATGTGAATCCCTTCATGATTAGGTGGGCTATATAAAATGTTTTTCTAACTACTTTGGCCACGTGGTTGACAAATGAGAGATTGCTGTCAACTTGAGTCCCCAGGTCCCTAATTACTTCTTCTGTACTTAATGGATTACCACCTATGTGGTAATTTGTGGGCACTTTGTTTTTACCAAAGGGGATGACTATACACTTTTTGGCGTTTAGCTTGAGGCCATGGCTCTGGCACCAGTTGTCTGTTTCTATGAGGCCCTTTTGGAGGATGCTTGTGTCGGCTGGAGTGTCGATTATGGCGCCCAGTTTGCAGTCATCTGCAAACTTGGTCAGCCACAGTCCATCCGTGTTGGCCTGTACCTCCGAGGAATATATACCGAACAAGAGAGGTCCCAGGACTGAGCCTTGTGGGATGCCACTTGTAACTGGTTTGGAGTCTGACATGGCTCCAGCAATGCTAACCATGTGGGTTCTGTCCTTGGGCCAGTTTGCAACCCATCTAGTGACATAGGGGTTTATATTTAAGCTGGTGAGCTTATCTATAATGCCTGAGTGGGGTATTGTATCGAAGGCTTTTGCAAGGTCCAGGTAGGCTGTGTGGACCACCTTCCCCTCGTCAATGGTCTTGGTGACTGTTTCAAAGAAATCAACCAGGTTTAAGAAGCAGGATCTTCCCTTAACAAAGCTGAACTGGATAGGATCCAGTGTCTGTAGGTCCCCAATATCTTTATTTATGAGGTCCATGATGATCCTTTCCATAGCTTTGCAGACCAAGCTAGTCAGGCTTATGGGGCGATAGTTTCCAGGATCTGTTGAGGCACCACCTTTGTGGAGAGGGACCACTGTTGCTGTACGCCACTCTTTGGGTACATATCCTGTAGTAAGGCTGAGATTGAACAGTAGTTTTATGTTTGGGTTTAGCTCTTCTTGGAGTTCATGTAGGATGCAGCCCGGGACACTGACTGGTTCCATTGATGCTGTGTTTTTTGCTTTGGAAAGGGCAGCTCTTACCTGAGCATCTGAGATGTCAGGGGGGGCAGCACTCTGCTGGGATAGATGTTTGCCCTTTTGGTGGGGATGGGGTGGAGAAGTTTGCACTGAACCTGTCAGCTAGGATGTTGACAATGTCTGTGGGTTCAGTGTATTTTTTGTCATTCTGGACTAATTCTGAGCATATCTGGGAATTCCCACCCAGGTTCCTAACATAACTAAAGAAAGCCTTTTGATTATCCTTAGTGCCCTGTGCAATTTTTCTCTCAAAGTTGGCCTTAGACGATTTTATGAGTGCCCATAGTTTTTTGCTAATACTGATCAGAGATGCCTTCCCTTTTTGGGATTTTGCTCTATCATGTAGTAGCTTCCTCCTTCTATTGTATAGTTTGTTTATGGCTGGGGTCTACCAGACAGGACGTCTGCCTTTGGAGGATTGGGACTTGGTTTTATTTGGGATTGCATGATCCATGCATTCCTGAAGGTGTTCATAGAATGCGTTTATAAAGTATTCTGCGGTCTGGGATGTATTTTCCACGGGACGGGCCGCATTGAAGGTTTCCTCCTCAGTTTTGAGGAGTGTGAAATTTGCATTAGAGAAGTTTTTCACTGTGGTTTTCAGGGCAGGGGGTGGAGTCGGGATGTGAATATCCAGTGAGATTAGTTTGTGGTCTGATCTTACCAATGAGGGATACACTTCTGCTCTGGAGCATAGAGTCCCCATGTTGGTGATGATCAGGTCCAGTATGTTTTCCCCTCTTGTGGGAGTGGTAACAAGTTGTTCCATAGCATTTGAGTTTATAAATTCTAGGAACCTTTGGGCTAGGGTGTTGGAGCTAGAGTAATGCTCCCAGTCTATGTTTGGGTAGTTGAAGTTGCCCAATATAATGGTGTTTGGAGAGACCTTCATATTTTCCAGTGTTCTCAGGAAGGCTGAGTGAGGTTCCTGGGTTTGGGAGGGTGGTCTGTAGCAGGCTATAAACTGGAAGGCAGTTTTACCCACTGTTAGTTGCACATGGATAGTCTCTGATGCTCCGTGCTGTGCCACCAACGTGGAGGTGTGGGTATCTTTGATGAATATTGATACTCCCCCTCCTTTTGTGGTTTGGTTCAAGTTTTGGGGCCGAAAAGCATGGTATGAGGTATAACCTGGTAGTGCTGGGGTGCTCTCGGGCGCCTTGAACCAGGTTTCTGTTACTGCACAGATATCGATGTTCTCCATGCTAAGGAGAGTTTCGAGTGTGTGCATCTTGAGGTTTAGACTTCTGGCGTTGAGTAGCATTACTCTTAGTTTCTTATCCCTTGTGATACCTATGGAGGTGGGTTTGTCTTTTGAGCCTTGCCTAAAAAGGCACTATGGGGGTAGCAAGAGCCTTTGCCAATATCCGAAAGCCCAGGGGTGACAGGGGCAAGCCATCCCTAGCGAAGCATCGTGGCTTGTCGAGCATGTCATCCCAGGCTGACAGGCATTGGATCCCCTTTGAATGACACCAATACTTAAGCCAATTGTTGAAATTGATCATCTTGTCTTCATATTGTGGCATCATTCTTGGTGAGAGTAAGATGCTACTCAAGGTCAGGGTCATACCGGCCTGGGTTACATGCTCAGAGAGCTCCTCTATGTCTCTTTTCATGTAGTCCAGGGAGGTACGTCTCAGGTCATTCACACCAGCATGGACAATGACTGAGTCATATTTGTACTTGCCTTGGAGTGACCTGAGTGCTTGTGTTATGTGGTGGATCCTAGCGCCCGACAGGCAGCTCACCGTGACCTTCTTCTTGTTCAGCCTGGTGAGCGGGACGTCAGTGTGCCTGACGATAGAGTCACCTATTACAAGTGTATCAGGTGTGTTGTTTAGCCTTAAGGGCTGTGACTGTTCGGCACACTGGTTTTGTGAGCGATACATTGCACGTGTTTTGTTTTGGGGTAGCGGTTGCTTGGGTGTCTGCTTTGGAGGTCTCTGCTGCTTAGGCAGATTTTTATTTAGAGCCTCCGAGTATGTTTTTGTGTGTTTATGTGTTTGGTTTGCTGTTGTGGTAGGTCTATGTGAGACTGGAATTGTAGTGAGTGTGGTTTCCTTCTCCTCCTGACTGGTTTCACCAGTACTGAGTTGAGAGAGCTTAGCCTCCAGTATGGCTATATGGTTGCATCTCTCACATGTGTTGGAATTTGTTGGGAGGAGGAGAGGGTTGTCTGTGTACATGAGGCAGTTGTAACATTGCCTCAAGATTCCCAGATTCACCAGCTGGACCGGAGAGGAGATTGACAACTGACCTTTGGACATGCTAGAATAGTATTGGGAATTCCTTTATAAATGAAAAAAAAAGGCTAATGTGGAACAAGGTACTCAAGGGGAGTTTGTGAGGGTGTAGTGCTTTTAATTTTTTAGTGCTGACTTATATAATTGCTTTAGTGAGCAAGTGCCAGGTAACTTAAATGCAATGTGTTACAGGTAACTTAAATGCAAAAACGACAAACAGTAACTTTCTTTCAAGTGAAACAAGGAAATAAGTACAGTAAGCAATGCAGATATCACTAGGGAGCCACAGAACGCTGAAAAGCCGGGTTTTAGGTGGAATTAGCGTTTCAGGGAAATAAGAAGCAAACAAACAAGCTAGATTCAGCAGGCCTGGATCTAGTCTATACTACACAAACAAAGGTGTATTATTGCCAATTTCAGTAAACAAAATAAAAAATATAAGCAGCCTTTATTAACCAACCAGAAATTCCCAGCTCAGGAGTCCAGCCTCACTCCCACAAGGTGCAGACCAAGCAGATACTTTTCTTAATTAATGTAAAAAAATAACTGCCCTGAAGCCAAAAACCAGAACTAATACACTTTTAGAATAGAGACAATGAGCCCTCAATCAGCAGTTCCCAGTTTAAGAAGGATGTAAGCTACTACCTGTGTGCACACCACAGTGCAGGCCAAGACTCTACAAAAATGTAAAACTGGTCTGAAGAAGTAATCAAATAACTTAGAGATTGAGACTGATAGCTACACTTCACTTTGCAATCAGTTACTACCAAATAAATACAACTGAACAACTGATTAAATTAAAGCATACAAACAAAGCTAGATTCAGCAGGCCTGGATCTAGTCTATGCTACAGCAAAAAAGGTGTACCAATTTCAGTAAGAAGCAGTTCAAATATGCAGGCACTATAAGCCTTTAACCAGAAATTCCCAGCTCAGAAGGGCAGAGTCCAGCGTCTCCTCCCACAAGAGTGCAGACCACGAACCCTTATAATGTAAAATAACTGGCCTGAAGCCCAAGTGCTTAAAACAGAATTAATACACTTTTAGAATAACAGACACAGAGCCCTCAATCAGCAGTTCCCAACTTAGAAGGATGCAAGCTACCTCTTCTGCCACTACACAGTGCAGACCACAAACCTTCTTAATGTAAAACAACTGGTCTGAAGCCCAAGTGTTTAAACTAAAAGGCTTAGAATGAGATACACCAAGCAGTAATAAATACAAGTGAGTACTTTTAAGATGACGCAAAAGCAAAATAAAGTAGGAAGAAACACAAATACAGTAAAAGCAGATACATTTTTTTTCAGAAAAGTAGCAAAAACAGTAGTAAAAACAATTCACATGCAGTGCAAGCTGGCACACTTGAGTATGTAGCAATATTAGTCCACACACAGTTTGAAAAAATGTAATTAAATTAAAAAGGACTAAAAGCAAGTGCAGAAAGGGTTTATTAGGTAGAATGCGGTAAAGAGATGGAACTGGGGGAGTGTCCTAGATCAAATCTACAGTGGGGCGGGCACTGCAAAAACCACCAAATTTAAACTACAACCAAGAACAGGGGGGGACCAGTTTCAACAGAGATGTGAGGAATCAGAGTGCAAATTATAAAACCAAAAAAATATATACTGATCTCTGTATATTTGCAAAACAGTAAGACAACAGATATCTAAGCAACAATTTAGCTCTATAATACAGAATAATACAGAAAAATATACTCAGCTCTATATATTTGCAGATAGTCTTGTAAGGCTGTCTCTCAACACACAGGTTCCACTTTAAAATGTTAAAAGAGGCAAAAGCAAAATAAGGTAATAAAGTAGGAAGAAACGCAAATACAGTAAGGTAGATTAAGTGCATCATCATCTTTCGGCTGTTCCCCTTAGGGGTCGCCACAGTGTATCATCTGTTTCCATTTCTTCCTGTCCCTTGCATCTTGCTCTGTCACACCAACCACCTGCATGTCCTTTCTCACCACATCCTTAAACCTTATCTTAGGCCTTCCTCTTTTCCTGTTACCTGGCAGCTTCATCCTTAGCATCTTTTTCCCAATATACTCAGCATCCCTCCTCAGCACATGTCCAAACCAATGTAATCTTGCCTGTCTGGCTTTGTCTCCAAACCTTCTAACCTGGGCTGACCCTCTAATATACTTATTCCTAATCCTGTCCAACCTCGTCACACCTAGTGCAAATCTTAACATCTTTAACTCTGCCACATCCAGCTCTAACTCCTGCCTTTTTGTCAATGCCACTGTCTCCAACCCATATAACATAGCTGGACTCACTACCCTCTTGTAGACCTTCCCTTTCACTGTTACTGGTACTCATCTGTCACAAATCACTCTTGACACTCTTCTACATCCACTCTATCCTGCCTGTACCCTCTTCTTCACCTCTCTTCTACACTCACCATTCCTCTGAACTATTGATCCCAAGTATTTAAACTCATCCACCTTCACCACCTCTACTCCTTGCATCCTCACCATTCCCTTATCCTCCCTCTCATTCACACACATATATTCTGTCTTAGTCCTGCTGACCTTCATTCCTCTTCTCTCTAGAGCATATCACCATCTCTCCAGGGTCTCCTTCACCTGTTCCCTACTCTCACTACAGATCACAATGTCATCTGCAAACATCATAGTCCATGGGGACTCCTGTCTGATCTCGTCTGTTAACCTGTCCATCACCATTGCAAATAAGAAAGGGCTCAGAGCTGATCCTTGATGTAATCCTACCTCCACCTTAAACGCATTTGTCACTCCCACCGCAGACCTCACTGCTGTCACACTACCCTCGTACATATCCTGTACCACTCTTACATACTTCTCTGACACTCCCGTCTTCCTCATACAATACCACGACTCCTCTCTAGGCACCCTGTTATATGCTTTCTCTAAGTCTACAAAAACACAATGCAACTCCTTCTGACCTTCTCTTACTTCCCCATCAACACTCTCAGAGCAAACATCACATCTGTAGTGCCCTTTTCTGTCATGAAACCATACTGCTGATCACTAATTGTCACGTTCTTTCTGATCCTAGCTTCCACTACTCTTTCCCATAACTTCATGCTGTAACTGATCAGTTTAATCCCTCTGTAGTTACTACAGCTCTGCACATCACCCTTATTCTTAAAAATCGGTACCAAAACACTTTTTCTCCAGTCCTCAGGCATCCTCTCACTTTCCAAAATTTCATTAAACAATCTGGTTAAAAACTCCACTGCCATTTCACCTAAACATCTCCATGCTTCTACAGGTATGTCATCTGGACCAACTGCCTTTCCATTCTTCATCCTCTTCATAGCCATCCTTACTTCCTCCTTGCTAATTCACTGCACATCATGATTCACTATCCGCACATCATCCAACCTTCTCTCCCTCTTGTTCTCTTCATTCATCAACCCCTCAAAGTACTCTTTCCATCTGCTCAACATACTCTCCTCATTTATAAGTATGTTTCCCTCATTATCTTTTATCACCTTTAACTGCTATGCATCTTTCCTAGCTCAGTCCCTCTGTCTAGCCAGGTACAGGTCCTTTTCTCCCTCCTTAGTATCCAACCTTTCATACAACTCTTCATATGCCTTATCCTTAGCCTTCGCCACCTCACTCTTTGCCATGCACCTCATCTCCTTATACTCCTGTCTACTTTCTTCATCTCTCTGACAATCCCACTTCTTCTTTGCCATCCTCTTTTTCTGTATACTCTCCTGTACTTCCTCATTCCACCACCATGTCCCTTGTCATCCTTCCTCTGTCCAAATGTCATATCAAGCACCTTTCTAGGTGTCTCCCTTACTAGCTCTGCTGTAGTTACCCAGCTATTTGATAACTCTTCACTGCCACCAAGTGCCTGTCTTAACTCTTCCCTGAACTCCACCTCACAATTACCCTTTTTCAATTTCCACCATTTGATCCTTTGTGCTGCCCTCACACTCCTCCTCCTCTTCTTGATCACCAATGCCATCTTACAAACCACCATCCTATGCTGCCTAACTACACTTTCCCCGGTCACCACTTTACAGTCTCCAATCTCCTTCAAACTGGCCCTCCCACATAAGATATAATCCACCTGTGTGCATCTTTCTCCACTCTTGTATGTCACCTTATGCTCCTCCCTCTTGTTGAAATACATATTCACCACAGCCATGTCCATCCTTTTCGCAAAATCCACTACCATCTGACCTTCTGCATTTCTTTGTTTAACACCATACCTACCCATCACTTCCTCATCCCCTCTGTTCCCTTCACCAACATGCCCATTGAAATCCACTCCAATCACCACTCTCACACCCTTGGGTACAGTCATCATGACTTCATCCAACTCACTCCAAAATTTTTCTTTCTCATCCATCGCACACCCAATTTGTGGAGCATATGCACTAACAACATTCATCATTACACCATCAATTTCCAGCTTCATAAACATCACTCTATCCGACACTCTTTTCACCCCCAAAACACTCTTAACATACTGTTCCTTCAGGATAACTCCTATGCCATTTCTCCTCCCATCCACACCATAATAAAACAATTTGAACCCACCTCCGATACACCTAGCCTTACTCCCCTTCCATCTGGTCTCTTGCACACACAATATACCAACCTTCCTTCTGTCCATCATATCAGCTAGCTCTCTCCCTATACCAGGCATACTGCCAACATTCAAAGTTCAGACCCTCACTACCACAGTCCTAGCCTTTTTCCTCTTTTCCTGCCTTCGGTCATGCCTTCCACCTTTTCTCCTCCTTCGGCCAACAGTAGCCCAATTTCTGCCAGCACCCTGTTGGCTAACAGTACTGGTGGCAGTTGTTGTTAACCCGGCCCTCGACCGATCTGGTATGTAAATATTTACTGGTGTCCACATGAATAATTTGTCCAAGTTTTACGCCGGATGCTCTTCCTGACGCAACCCTCCCCATTTATACAGGCTTGGGACCTGCACAAAGAAATGCACTGGCTTGTGCATCCCTTAACTTACAAATACCACATTCAGGTGTCAACCATCTTCAAATGCTATCACCAGATGGCACTAGGCCAAGTTGCATCCACTACCAATCCCCCGACATGCTCATCCATACTGGGACCCATAGGCACCAGTCCTCTAAGGCATAACTTGCAAAAATCATGTTCAGTTGTCAGCCATATTCAAATACCATCACCAGATGGCACCAGGCTGGGCAGTGTTCACTACAACCCTCCCGATATGCCTATCGATACAGGCACCCATAGGCACCAGCCCCCTAAGTATTGAGCAGTGTACTGTACCACTCAATCTCCACCAAGCAGCCACTCCTACTCCAAAGAAATCAGGAAGGGTAGTTAAGGGGCTAGACCACCCCAAAACCACCCACCAGGCTGATTCAAAGCCTGTTTCACCCAGTTCCTGCTTATATCTCATAAAGTCAGCTGACATGTAGGCAACACACATAACAGTAACCCATCAATTGCTTTACCACAGACAACCTACAAAATGAAAGTCCAAAAAAATATACAATTACAAACATTATCAAATCAGCTCCAGTGAAGAACTCCCTTTCCATCTTTGCATAACGTATTACATATTACATATTTTATTTATTTATTTACTTAACATTTGCTAACCGGGAAAGTCCAACTTGGAATGAAGCCAGTTTTCAGCAGAGGCCCGAGGAGAAACACTCCAGATTATTATTATATATTACTTATCACATATTAAATATATAGATATATATATGTTTTTAATATAAATTGTCATGAAACATTGCATCAACTTTTGACTGAATAAATAAAGCTATATTCACATTCTAAAAAATATATATAACCAAACTGAGACAACTGAACTCTATCAGGATCAAACCAAATGAGATCCTGAACTGTAAAGTCCCAATGTTCAGCAACACTTATCAATGTACGATGAATGAGTTACCAACATTAGCCATCTACACACCTGTTAACAGAAGCACAAAAGTATTAACATAATTGAATTTAAAATGAAACAGAGGACCAATGTCAAACCCTCTTTATAACCTGCACAGATTTGCCCTCATTATCCAAGTCAGATATCCTGCCTATGTGAAAGGAATGTGACAAATACCCAACCAAGGGTATATTTTGATTCACCAATGCATTCCACAAACACTAATATAAGTCATTAGGTATCACATGCCACCTAGAGGGCAACTTATAACTAAATCTTGCGGAGAAACAAAACATGAAATACTCTAAAAGGTATGAAACCAATGAACTAGGCATAAAATGAAGAAAGTACTCGTGCAACCAAACTTCCTGACCTTTATTCCCTAGGTCAGGTATAGACCCTCCACATAGAAACTGACTTAGGGATAAAAGTCATGTCTTTCCAAGAGATGGTTAAAAATGATTACCTAGCCTAAAGGCACCAGCACTCTGAAGTCCCTAAGAAAATTGCTTGCAATATTTTTTTTTTCCTGTGGACCTTCTGGCAACTCTGACTCTGCTCAGAACCCTTTCCCAACCTTTTAGGATCCTAATTATGAACCAGCATTTTATAAAATCTGGCAAAACAAAAACCTTGTATCTAACACTGAGAGTAGCCAAGTGGATGTAAATGATCCTTACTGCCTCCCTTTTGCAGCACCTAGACCACACAAAATGAGCCACTACAGAGGTAAACCATGTGTCCTCCTGATGAAGTAGTCCTGCGCAAAACCTCTGAAAAACCTATAAAGTAACCCCATATGACTTCCTTGTACTATCAGTACATTATTTACATATGAGTCAAGTAATATTCTTTTCTAATAAACCATACCCAAGAGGAGACAACTGTAAATTCTGCCTAAGCATATGGAACTAATCGATAAAGCAATGAGACTTATAAATGAGAAAGTGCATCCAATAATGTGTTGAATTTTTCTATGTTTATTTTTAAGCTGTGCAGAACCAAATCCTTAATAATGATTGCACACAGATAGACTTTAATGACTTCTTAAAGAGAACAAAAATCACTGCTTGGATATCTGGATGGAAAATGATTTTCAGGTTAGCAAACAAATCTGCAAAAACCACTGATGCCACTGAGATTAGCATGATTTCAAACATGTAATATCTTACTTACATTTATGGGACCAGGAACCCAGCCAGGTCTTGGAAAACCAGCTTCCTTGGCAAAAGGCTCCTATGCCCAGCACTCCAGCACAATCACTGAACAAATGCAAAAAGAAATCAGAAAACCATTCCTCCCGCCACAAAGACACACCATTAAATTTGTCCAAAACTACTTCCCAGATATGTAGATCCTCCTTGACACGGATGGTCCCTCTAACCCAATAATGTTTTTGCCTGTCTCTCCTTAACATATTAGCAACAGATCCACTGAACACCCTGCCCAGGGCAACTGTGCTACAAGCAAAATTAAGTAGACTTAAAAGTTCCATAGCTTCCTTCACTCAGACCTTTTTCTTACATTTGATATTCATTCAAGGCTTTCTGTAAGCATATGAGCTCATCAGTAGGTAATCGAAAATGGAGGCCTTTGCATCCAACTCCAACCCTAAAAAACTAGAGCTTATAATGGACCTAAGAGTATGATTGAGACTAAGTGGACCCCCAAGTAGACATCCGATATCGCTCAGCAATTGAGTGGGGAATCTAAGAACTAAGCCAACAAGGGAGTGGAGAAAGGAGATTCTGCAGATAGGGGTGACTGCAATTAGGGATACAGACAATAGGCAAGAGGGGGTTGGAATTTACTGAAGAAAATTGGAAAAGAAACCAAGGTATAGTGAACAAATAATTAGAGAAGGAAAGGTAATAGAATGGGAAGAGGCCAATAATTTATTTGGACTGCAGGCTAGAGATTGCCTTCCCTATCAAGGCTTGATATCAGAGTATAGGCAAAGAGGAAGAAGTAGGGGGATCCTAAGTGAAAGACCAGCACTGACAGAGTTTTTAGTAGAATCTAGAACAGAGGCTTCCATTAAAAAGGAATAATTAGTAGAGCATATAAAATATTGCATCAGAGGAGATTAGAAAGGATTGGGAAGAGAGACTGGGTAAGCAATTCACAAAGAAACAGTGGGGACAATATGTATATCTCTCAAATATGCAACAAAGTCTAGAAGATTTAGAATCTTTGCTTGGAAGTGTTTACATAGGTATATTTATACCCAAAGTAGACACCAAAGAATTTTTTTTCAGGTAGACAGCAAATGTTGAAGGTGTGACAGGGAAGAAAGAAATAATTGGGAACATATTTTTTGGTAGTGTAGTGAGCTGGCAGACTTTAAAAATTCCCTGTAGACTACTATTTTAAAATTACTGGGTGAGCAAATTGTTATAACTAATGAAATGATTTTTTGAGCTATGACACAGAATCAGAATTGTCTAGAAATAACAAGGCCTTGCTGAATCTAATTATAGGAACTGCCAAAAAAGCAATTACTAGAAAATGGAAATCAAAGTCTAAACCAACTGTACTAGAAGTAGTGAATATAGTAGCAGAGATAAAACAACTGGAAATGGGATATTTAGAATAGGGCAGTAGCAAACTACATAGCCAAAATGGGAATTATGAGAACTATACATGCAGAATAATGTTTTAGAGGAGGAATGAGATTTAAAAGAAGGCAGGATTTGAATGAGCTATGTAATGATTGACTGACAATGACTGGCTAGATTATAAGTGACGTATAATCTTTCTAACTAAAAAAGGTGTCAGTATGGTTTGTTATATTATTGTCTATGTTGTAAGTGATAATTTAATAAAGATGTTTCTCATGTTAAAAAAAAAAAAAACAATATGCGCTGCTGTGTGTGATGCAAGTAGTATAGGACTTCAGGACTTGTGTTTGGCTGAGGAGGAGGAAGGTAATTATATAAATAATGTTAAAATGGCTGTGTATATCTTTAGCAGACCAGATGGCATAATGGTTAATGTCTTTGCTTCTCATACACTAGGTGCAAGTTTTGATCCAGACGTCCGGCCAATGCCTGTTTGGACTTTTAATGTTCTCCCTGAGTCTCTCTGTGGTTCTTGGGCTTCCATCTCAAACTCATAAAAGAATGGAGCAGTGGGCAGCATCACAGACTTTACATGATGCCCCCTATAGGGGGAAGAGTTGTGTAAACCAACCACATTGGGCATCTACTAAAGTGAGCAGTATCCTCATGGTAGGAAAACACAGATCACAGACTGAGCTTCATGGCAGAGCTAGCCACTCGACAGTGTAAAATATGGCGCTAGGTGATTTGTTTGTGTTGATTGCCACAATCAGCTGCATGAAGTGGTCAGGCAAGGCTCTAAGGCCAACAGAAAACAGGCTAAATACCTGCACATTGAATGATGAGGAAGCATACAAATTCAAGGAATTACTCAGGGCTCTATTACCTCAGGAGGAAGAGGAAATAGGTGGAGCTGAAGAAGAACAGCAGCACCTCAAAACAGCATGTGTGGGGAGTACAGAACAGATATGCACCTGAGCCAGGTGTGGAAATAAGGAAATAAGGTACATAAGGAAAGCTGGTGGTGGAATGCAGAAGTACAGGAAGGGAATAGAGGAAAAAGTGGGAGATAGAAAAAAAGGTCCAGGCTAGGAAGGAATACTGGTTGGCTACAAAGAAGCTAAGGAAAGGAGTGGTAATAACAAAGAACAAGGAATCAGAAGGACCATACTAACATCTGAAAAGTGACTCAGTAGATAGCACAAATAAATTCTATCAGGTTGCAAGGCAAATAAAGATTAAAGAAGATAGTCAGACACCCTTCATAAGGAATGCCAGCAATATCTTACTCAACAGTCTGCAGGACATCAAAGGCAGATAGAAGGAGTACTTCCAGCAGTTTCTAAATGAAGAAAACTCCACAGAAGCTGTACTACCCCAATAAAAGAGAGGAGGAGCCCACCACACAAGAAGTAAGAACAGCACTAAGGAAAATGAAGTCAAGGAAAGCAGCAAGCTCAGATGAGGTCACAGCAGATATGATAAAGTGAAGTCAAGGAAAGCAGCAAGCTCAGATGAGGTCACAGCAGATATGATAAAGATGCTGGGTGTAGCAGGGGAGAAATGGTCTCCTGAGGGTACTCATACCATTACTGGAAAATAAGCTTACTAGTACCAGTGTTCAAGAAAAAAGGGGACATTTACAACTAGGGGCAGTATAGAGTTATCAAACTCCTGTCACATTACATGAAAGTTCTGGAGAGGGTAATTGATAAACAAATATGCAGAGTAGTAGAAAGTATGATAGGAGATGAGCAGTTCAGATTCAGATCAGGATGCAGCACAACTGATCCAAAGTTTGTAGTGCAACAGACAATTGAAAAGAAGCTAGACATGAGGAACGAGTCCAACTGGGCATTCCTAGACTTGGAAAAAACATATGACAAGGCCCCAAGAAAGCTGATTTAGGCAGTCCTCCAGTGGTTCAAAGTCCGAGAAACATTGGTATAATTAGTGCAGGCTATGTACAATGACCCAATGACTCAAGTACGAACAGTGTTCAGTCTCACAGAGGGGTTCCCAGTGGGAGTGGGTGTGCACCAGGGTTCACCTCTGAGCCCACTGCTGTTCACAGTGGTGATGGACTACGTTAGCAATAAGGTCAGAGGGAACAGAGCATCAAAGTTGCTGTATGCACACAATGTGGCATTACAGGCAGACTATGAGCAAGAATTACAGCAAAGAATAGGTGAATGGAATGCAAAACTGAATGTGCATGGGATGAAACTGAGTACAGATAAGACAGCTGTAATGGCAGCAAACAGTGGAGTTCAGAAGAAGCTGAGAATCAAGATAGAAGTGAAAATAGTGGAACAGGTTAACAGCTTCAAATATCTGTGAGGGGTGGTTGATGAGAAGGGAAGTCTAATGAGAGTTCAAAGATAGACTCAGAGGCACTGCAGCCAACTAGGACAGAGTGTCAGGTGTAGTATATGACAGAAGAATGGCAAGGAAGCTGAAAAGTAAGGTGTAAAAAACAGTCATGCAACCACTACTACTATATGATACAGAAACCTAGGCAATGAAGGCAGAGCAGTTGAGGAAGCTAGAGGTGATGGAGATGAAGTGCCTGAGACAGGTGGTAGGATGCGCACTGTGTGACAGGTGAAGGAATGAGGACATAAGAGCAGAAGCAAAAATATCTCCAATCACAGACAATGTCAAAGAAAACAGATTACCGTAGCTTGGGCACATGTGCAGAAAAGCAGAAGACAATCTGGTGAAGAAGATTTGGGACAGACAGAAAGAAGTCAAGAGGAAATGAGGGCATCCTGACAAGAGGTAGATGGATTGTGTGAGAGAAGACCTGTTACAGTCAGGCATGAGTGTCAAAGAAGGCAGGAGAGTGGCATTGAATATAGAGAGATGGCAGTAATAGTCACAATACCCTGTCTGTCATGTGGGTAAAAGGAGATTGATGATGATGATGATGGTGGCGGTTGTATATGTCTTTCTAATGCATATGATTGCATTAGAGGCTACTAATAATAAACATAGTAAAATGAAAAGCTGCTGTTATCCATTGGGCTTATTTGTAAAATGCAAACAGAAAGAAGAGGATTATATGCTAGAGGCACACTGCAATTCAACTACACATACCTAATAAACTGAAAAGTGGAAGTTGTTAAAGATAATGTTAAAAATGTGAGTCCTATGTAAAGGGTATATTAAATGAAGAGTATTGGGTAACACGTAAAAGTAGACTACACCATTAATGTAGACCAGCAGGGGGGAGTCAAGCAATACAGCTAGAAGCAGAAACACTGATGACTTGCATGGTAGCTCAATCGTTCTACTTCAGGGGTCTGAGGGGCCTATTTTGAGCTTTTTGTACCATGCCTCAAAAATACTGTATAAATATCAGTATATATGTTTGGTTTTATGGTTTTTTTTTTTAAATTGTTGTAGGGAACATTAAAAGGGGCGGAACATTAAAAGGTGCAGAGATTTGGCAACTATCTCACTATATGTTGTAAAACATGATAAGAAAGAAAGGATTATAAAATCAATGTTGAAATGAAAGATGGAACATAATTATAGGACAGTATCTGGGGGACTTCCTTGGATAGAAACAAAGCAAGTGTAATTAAGTTACTCGGGCAGGGGAAGAGTAAGTCCATTTAGGACCACAGATAGCCTACCAAGATTATACCTAGAGGGAGAGTTATGGAGGACATGGTATTAATTAGTTGAAATGTAAATGGTTTCATAAATTCCTTTACAGGGCCCTAGTGGTTATAATATGTGAAAGTGTGAGCATAGCACCTTTGATGGAAACCCATCTAAATCAGGAAGAGCATCTCAAGCTGGAAGGAAGAAGTTAGATACTGCAGGCCAGTTCAGGGTATAACAAGGTCCAAGGAGGGGGAACAGTGCTATTAACAGCAAGACATGCCCTATATGACATAACTGGGAGACTGGAGGCTAAAACCAGTTGATTTGCTGTCATGAGGGGATCTTGTATGAACAAATGATTACTATAATAGTCATATGTGTACTTCTAGCATGGTATGCAAGGAGGTGAGAGGAATGCTATCAGATACATTGAGATGTTTGGAAGGGTTACTTATATTTATATGGGGACTAGAACCAAATACATAATCATAACCAGAGTCAAACCACCCAGTCACAAAGAAGGATCACCAGGGCAGAGAAAGCCACAAGAGATGTGTTGTGTCATCTAGGGCTGGTGGTCATGTAGGCCACTAAAGTAAATAAAATAAGATTTCAGGGGTATCAATATTGTTGTAATACATTTAATGTTTGGTCACAAACAGGGTGTGTGTGTGTGTGTGTATATATATATATATATATATATATATGTGTGTGTGTGTGTGTGTGTGTGTGTGTGTGTGTGTGTGTGTGTGTGTGTGTGTGTGTGTGTGTGTGTGTGTATGTAGGCAAAGCACATATAGATCATATAAAGATGATACAGGTAGGACTTATAATTATATCGGACCATGCTTTTTTGCAGACAGAATTGCAATTCCATCTAAAAATGTTAGTTGTTTTGCGGCTGTTCTAGTTAACTTCCCTCTGTTGTTTCTCATTTTCTGTTCTTGATTTTTTTTTCTCATTTTTCTTCTTGTGCTGTATAGTGTATGAATGCATTTTCTTTGTACATTGCATCATTTTAATAGCATATATCTGTTAGTGCAATGTCAGGATAAACAGAGTATTCCATTTAATTAATTTGCTACTTATTTTCACCACTCTTAGACCTACCTGAGCAGTGAGATTGCTTTGCTTTCTGCAGTCAGTCGGTGCTGGTGCTGACTACTGACTTTTAGTTGTTTCATCTTCCCCTTTTTCTTCTTTTTCCATTTTTGCTGTCTTTGCTTTTTCTTAAAAGGTGATTTTATGTCATTTTCTTTTGAGTGTGCAAGAAAGGAAGTCAGGCAGATAACAGAGGGAAAAGAAAAAAGATGTAACCTATGATGTTAACATCATAAAAGAATCAGAATGATTTTGTGTAACTATGATTAGACACAGAGAGGGAGAGACAGAGACGAAGAGAAAGAGAGAGAGAGAGCACTGAAGCACTGCTTGAAATAATACAAGGACTGTTCTTTATTGTTACATGGTGTTCTTGAAAGTCTTATGGTTTAGAAACAACTCCAGATGTCCATGACCTGTGTGCTTTTTGGACAGATCATATCTAAATTCCATACTTTCTTAGCAGATGGATATGCAGTTGCAAAGATATATTCTATTCCAGCACTTATTCTATGTGTCTACAGAAGAATTTTTTAAACAGAAAAACATCTGCCTGTTCTATAGGGTTATTATGTCTCATAATAAATATACTAAAGTATGTGAATATTTGAAGTTAGCATATGGCCTTTTTATTATTGTTAGTATGTCAGAGACTTAAAAAATTATCAGCTGTCATTTTGATATTTTCAAGTAAAATATTTATAATTCCTTTTCGGTTACTTATTAGTGACTGAGAAGACCCTGAAAGAAACAAGATAATCATTTATAATACTATATGTGATTTAAGTGTGATTCTTAGAAGTAAACTGTTTCCATGATGTACACTTTTATAATACTTAATGCTCTGTCTTGACTCAAACATCTCATTAAAGCACCAGGTGTAGGAGGTATACATAATAAAAATCATAAATATTTAAGACATCAGCTTAAGTATCCTGTGGCATGGGATGAAAGAAATCCTAGCATGTCTATTTCTAACATTATTACAAAATAAAATGAATAATACAATGTCACTCATTAATAAAACATCCTTATTTGCAGGCTTTGCATACTAGTCCTTCTAACTATAAACTAGAACATGATGACAACTTTTCCTAGCTAAACCACAGATAACTTTTAAAGACGCAGTGTTTCTTACTAGCTACACAAACATTCCACAGGCTTGTGACCTATAGGAGTAGGACAGAATGTAATCAGGTCTACCTTTATCTTATAGATAGAGAAGCAATATTGATTTTGCCATGGCTTAAAGTAGCTCTCAGTTCAGTTAACTCTGTCAGTCTTAGAAGGTAGTCCCTATAACATTTTGTTTTCCTCTTTAAGCAAACATATTTAACATAGCATTTTGTTAATTAACCTACTTTAGATTGAACTTTGTAGTCTTAATGAATTGCAGCATTATTTAAGTTACCGTTATCGATTCCTTCCACTTATGCTATGCTGGTGATTTGGTGATTCCATAAGAAGGCTAAAATATCTATGTTCACTGCTAGTAGTGTTTGGCTTTTTTGGCCTGAGTTTGTTTATAAAATAACTTACAAAGGAAAAAAATTCATGGACAATCAGAATTACCATATAGTTGAATCACCTCCTTTCCTTAAAGGGTTATTTGTATATATAATCAGAGGAGGGGAACTGAGCAAAACTCTGATCTGTGATATATAACATTAAGTATCCTGTTTTTTGCTTATTTTTACTAGTTATTGCTTATTCTAGATCTTTATAGCACTTTTATTGTCTGCTGCATACTTTTTACTATATTTTATGGCTATAAACTAATCTGCACGTTGTACTAACATTGCCTGCCTCACAGGGCCTGATAAATAAGGTTTTTACTGTCATATCTTTTCTAGCAAGTTTCACTGTGTGTAAGGTATTAATTGGACATTTTCTTCATTTGTTAAGCATCTGTTTGTTTGTTCTGATTTCCTGCCAAGGAGTGTATCATATAACTGATTTGTTTGCAGTTAAAAGCATTCACTAGAGTCTCCTTGCTCCTTTATCTGTTTAAAATTTTCATTTAAAGGCTCAAGGCTGTTATTCTGCTGTGATAAACATTTATGTATTTTTTTCTGCCTAAGTAGTGTAGGTAGTAGCTGTAGCATTGTCCATATTCAGGATTATGTTTCTGGGCCTAGTTGTTTGTTTGCAGAGGCTGTGTGCCTGAGCACATTTTCCAGAACATCTTAGTTTAGCAAAAGCCATTTTACACTTCAATAAGAGTGTAGTGTTTTTGGTCACTGGCTGATTGGAGTTACCTGGACTACACCTTAGAATAAGCACTTCATTGGTTCTTTTGAGCTTTTTAAAGTTGTTTCAGGTTTCAGCTTTCAGTTACTTAAGAAGTTATCTTGTGAGTATTTTTGCCATTTCACACAGAGCTAATCGGAGGAGGGCCACTGAGCAAAACTCTGATCTGTGATATATGACATTAAGTATCCTGTTGTTTGCTTATTTTTACTAGTTATTGCTTATTCTAGATATTTAAAGCACTTTTAATGTCTGCTGCATACTTTGTTCTGTATTTTATAGCTATAAACTAATCTGAATGGTTGTACTAAAATTATCTGCCTCACAGGGCCTGATAAATAAGGTTTTTACTGTCACACTGTTTGTAAATCCTTTCTAGCTAGTTTCACTGTCTGTAAGGTATTAACTGGAAATTTTCTCCATCTGTTAAACATCTGTTTGTTTGTTCTGATTTCCTGCCAAGGCGTGTATCATATAGCTGATTTAGTTTTCTACCCCCACTTCCTATTGTTGTCTTGTTCTTATACTTGGTGGCTTTGCAGTTGCCCGCCCATACTGTTAATTTCATCTGGGACACTCCTCCCAGTCTAGTATCATTAGCTCATTCTATCTAATAGATAAAGAAAATTTGAGAAGGCCAACCCACTTAGTTTCTTAACCTTGAATTATCTTCTTCTCCTCCTCTCTCCCTTTCCACTTTACTAAAAAAAAAAACTTTGCTAGACTCTCCCTCTGTTCTGACTGAGTGTGCTTCTCAGCTGATAAGTTTTTTGGCACTTTTTAACTGTTCAGAGTTGAATAAAACAATAATTAAATGCAGTTCAAAATACATTTTAAATAAATTGCATTTATTTAAACTGTATTTGCTTTAATACTGCTACACACTTAAGTGTGTTAGCTTACACTGCACTTGAATTTAGTGCTGTTTTAGCTGCTTTTCTGTAAAAAAAATCTAAGCTTATTTCCTGCCTTTGCTGTAACTAGTCTAGTCCAGATACAGAGTTGCTGTATCCAGGACTGTTTGTAAGCTTCTGAGCCCCCCAAGCCTTTCTGTGTTGGAGGGAAGCCTTCTAGCTTATCAGTGGGAGTGGTAAGCAATAGATAGCCTATCTATCACAAGAGGAGTGGTTTCTGGCCCAGAAATTGTAGTTTATTGGCCGTTTGGGCAGTTTTTCCATCTCTTTCAACTTTCTGGTTTAAAAGCCCACATTTGTGCTTGTTTCGCACCTTTCTTGTAACTAGTCTAGTCCAGATACAGATTTGCTGTATCCAGCACAGTTTGTAAGCTTCTGAGTGGTGCCAAAGTCTACTCTTTAAATTTTCCCTTAGATCTGCTAGTTCTCTCCTCTCCTGCACTTTTACTAGCTTATTAGTCTAGCACTTTACCAGACTTCTTGTAGCAATTATTGTAGTACACAAAAGTGCTACTAGCACTAAATATTATACAAGAAAACAGTTCCAGTACTTATTATTAATGCCCAACCCTCCAGGCATGTCTAAAGGTCAGTTCCCTGTGCTTTCCCCTATCAACCTGATGAAACTGGGCATCCTGAGGCAACGTAGCAACTGCCTCATGTACACTAACAAGCCTCTCCTCTTACCTCCCAACATGCAGACTTATGAGAGATGCACTTATATATCCAAATTGGAAGCCATGCACTCTCCAGCCAAGACTGGAATAGCTGGTCAAGAGGAGAAGGTCAGCACTTGCACCACACCACATGGAACACATTGCCCTCCAGAGCATACACCAGCACTTCCTTCACATAAAAACACAAACCACACACCGATCTTCGCTGAGGTTCTCAATAAAAATCTACCCAAACAGCAGAGACGCCCAAGGCAGAAACAAACTTGACCACCACAACACAACACTAATCACAAGACACATAGCTCTCCTAAACAGTGTGCTACTCAACCAATGCCCCTAAAGCAAAACAGCATGCCCAACACACTAGTCATAGGAGACTTTACAGTGAGGCACACTGATGTCCCACTCACTAGGTTGAATAAGGAGAAAGTAACAGTCAGCTGCCTGTCAGGTGCCAGGATCCACCAACATAATGCACATACTCAGGTCCCTCAACAACAGGTACAAATATGACTCTGTCATTGTACATGTGGGTGTGAATGACTTGAGACATACCTCCCTGGACTACATGAAAAGAGACATGGAGGAGCTCTCAGATTATGTAGCCCAGGTGGGTATGACTATAGACCTGAGCAGCATCCTACCATCACCCAAAATGATATCACAGTACAAGCAGAACATGATTGATTTCAACAATTGGCTAAGTTTCTGGTGTCAGGCTAAGGGGATCCAGTATCTGTCTGCCTGGGATGACATGATTGACAGACCTTGATGATTTGCCAGAGATGGTCTGGCTGCATCTGTCAACCCTGGGCTTCCAGATACTGACCAAGGCTTTTGACACTCCTATAGTGCCTTTTTTAGGCGGTGTTCCAAAGACCAAATTACCACCATAACAGCTACAAACAAATGCAATCTGAGGGTCATGCTGCTCAACACTAGAAGTCTAAATATCAAAATGCACTCACTTGAAGCACTCCTTAAAATGGAGAACATCGACATTTGTGCAATAACAGAGGCCTGGTTCAAGGCAGCAGAAAGCACTCCTGCACTACCAGGCTATAACTCATTCCTCATCTTACGGCCCCAGAAAAAGAACCGAAGCTCCAAAGGTGGTGGTGT
Source organism: Protopterus annectens (assembly GCF_019279795.1). NCBI lineage: Eukaryota > Metazoa > Chordata > Ceratodontiformes > Protopteridae > Protopterus > Protopterus annectens. The sequence continues at coordinate 512,408,289 of NC_056735.1, forward strand.
TTCCATATTCATAATGGATGTGCACACCTCCAGACTGGAAGCACAACATAACGCATTTGAGATATTTCAGGTGCAGCTAACATTTGGTAAGACAGTGATTCAGGTCATAGCCCACTATAGGTCCCCGACCATGTCCCAAGACTCACACTTCACATTCCTAAGAACCCTGGAGAATATTAGGGTCCAACCTATCACTCTCATACTGGGCAACTTCAACTACCCCTCCATTAACTGGGAAAACTACTCATGTACCAATACACTTGCCCAATGTTTCCTGGAATTCATTAATTCCAATGCCCTGGACCAACTCGTTCTTACCCCCACTAGAGGTAGCAACTTTCTTGACCTTGTCATTACTAACATGGGCGACCGTTGCTCTACACCAATAGTCATCTCCTCCCTGGTTAGATCCTACCACAAACTAATCACCTTGGAAATCCACATCCCTCCCACCCCCACCCCGCAAAGGTAACAACCATGAAAAACTTCTCCAAAGCTAAATTTGGGCTCCTAAAAACAGAGGTGGCTAACTTCATGGCACCCATGCAAATGAAGAATAGTTGCATGACCGCCAAATCATATACCGATGCACTGTACGAACACGTAAACAAATGCATGGATCTCGTCATACCCAATAGAACCAAGGCACTCTCCTCGAAAAAAAGGAAAAAAGGAAGCCAATCTGGTGGTCCCCTGCCATAAACAAACTCTACAACAGAAGGAGGAAACCGATGTGGAATAAGGTGAAGTCCCAAGACTGGAAAAACTCCCTTATCAGCCTCAACAAAAAGTTGAGATCCCTCATCAAATCCTCTAAAGCTAGCTATGAAAACAGAATTGCAGCAGATAGTAAAGACAACCACAAGGCCTTCTATAGTTATGTAAAGAATCTCCATGGCAATAGCCAAATTTGCTCTGAGCTACTGCACAATGGTACCTCCTATACTGAGCCAACAGATATTGCCAATATACTGGCTGACAAATTCAGTGCCAACTTTACCCCTCTCTTCTTCCCCAAAGGACCAGTCACAATTCCAGTAGATTACCAGGCACCCAGTATCATTGCTGCACAGGTTAAAACAGCACTCTCCAAGGCCAAAAATACAGCTTCTATAGGACCTGACAATATCCTTGGCTGTGTTCTACATGAACTACAGAGTGAACTGGCACCTCACCTGTGTGCCCTGTTCAATCACAGCCTCACCTCAGGCGTTGTCCCTACCGAATGGTGCACTGCTACAGTCATCCCTCTCCACAAAGGAAGAGTGACTACAGACCCTGGGAACTATCACACCATTAGCCTGACGAGTCTGATATGCAAAGCTACGGAATGCATCATCATGGACCTAATAAACAAGGATATAGGAATCTCCAAACTCTGGATCCCACACAGTTTGGTTTTGTGAAGGGTAGATCATGCCTGCTCAACTTGGTCAACTTCTTTGAGTCAGTCACCAGAGCCATGGATGACATCAAGGTGGTTCATACAGCCTACCTTGATCTGGCCAAGGCCTTTGACACTGTTCCTCACTCAGGAATCATAGAAAAACTCACTAAGCTAGGCATCAACCCCTATATTACTAGTTGGGTTGCAAACTGGCTCACAGGTAGAACCCACAGTGTGAAAGTAGCTGACTCCAAGTCAGACTGATGACCAGTAACGAGTGGAGTCTCACAGGGTTTGGTCCTGGGTCTTTTCCTATTTGGTATCTACTTCTCTGAAGTCCAGGCCAACACAAAGGGACTCTGGCTGACAAAGTTCACAGACGATTGAAGTTGGGAGCTATTATTAACTCCCCAAGTGATGTTGACATCCTACAGAAAGGCCGCACTGAGACCAATGACTGGTGTCAGAACCATGGCCTTAAGCTCAATGCCAAAAAATGTGTTATCCCCTTTGGGAAAAACTCAGTTCTCATGAATTTCCACATCGATGGCAGTCCACTAAACACAGAAGGCATTAGAAGAGATCTGGGAACACAGGTTGACAACAACCTCTCTTTTGACCATCACATTGCCACTGTGGTCAGAAAGTCCTTCTATGTGGCACATCTCATCACTAATGGTTTTGCATCCAGGAAGAAAGAGGTCATTGTCTCCCTCTACTCTTCCTTCATTAGGCTAATCATTGAGTACAATGCCCCATTTAGCATGTACCTCACTAAACACCTGCAAAAACTGGAGAGGCCACAAAAGTACCCCACAAAGAGGATCCTAGGCCTTAAACATTTGTCCTATGTAGACAGACTCAAAAAACTCCAACTATTCCCTTTTTCATATCACCTACTTAGAGGCAATCTCTGCTTGACTTACAAAGCCATGTCTGACCCAGCTCTGTTAGAAATGCTAAATCTAAAGGAATCCCAATCCCTCTCCACTACATGCTCCAGAGACCTCAACCTCATTACCACAATCAACAGAACATCATGGAGTGACAGGTTAATAACCCAGAGACTGCCCATGCTATAAAATAGACTTCCCATACATGTCAAGCGGAGCACCTCACTGGCCCTCTTCAAGAGAAATTTTGATGAGTGGATGGGAAATAGAAAATTCACCCCAGGGATCACTCCAGTGGCTTTACTTGACAGAGGCACTGGGAACTAAGGTAGAGTGGCATGATGCCAAGGTAATGCTATGGGCTAGGCTTGTAAAGGCTCCAGGGCCATCAGCCTAGTACACACCTATGAACCTATGAACCTTATAATAACTTCCTCCAGCATTGCAGTATTAGCTGCGTTCTTTACGAAGATGGAAAAAGAGAAATTGGTTGAACAACTCATTTCTAAGATATCTTTAATGTTCACATTTTCTGTGTAACAAACTGAATAAGCTGGCCTACGTGAATAAATCAGTATCAACATATAGAATGTCTTCTGCATGCCCATCAGATAAAAGTAGGTCTACATATTGTAAAGACCAGCATATATTTATCTGTAGAAGAAATAAAAGGTACTGAGCAGTGCAAATTCTAATTCATAGTCCAGAAAAAAAAAAAACACAAGAACCATTCACACACTGTGCCTATCATGTAGAGGAGTTGTGATTTGTACCTACTGCCAGTACAGTCAAGAGGGAAACGCAACAACTGTGAAAGAAAAAAATGAACATTGTGTTCGTGAACATACTACTGCATGCAAATTGTGAAATAAGAATTATGTGCATAATTCATAAATTCTGCAGTGGCAGAAAAAGGTTACATTAATGAATAAGTAGGATAGAGCCTAATGGAGTACAAAAAACTGAAAAAAGACAGAAAGTAACATCATACTATTAACAAAATTAATGTCATGATGTTTCATGCATCTGGTTGTGGTTTACCACTTATATTGCACAGCAAGCCATATTGCAGTGCATGGGATGATGCTGCACAAAATAGCACTTTGCTGATCTGATACACCAGAAGCTGTTGAATGATTATAGAGTCTCCAGTGATATTCTCCAGCTTCCCCTATGAAACCTTGATTCTAACTTCCTTGAAGCAAAAGTCATCAATTTTCATTGCATGAATGTTTTCCTCAAAGTACAGATAATGCCTAAACACAATTACTTGCACTATAACACACTTCTGTCCAATCTCTCATCCAGAAACTAAAATAGATGTTTTTTTCTGTTGAGAAGTTACAGATTACTTTGTAATTCTCTCTCTGAGATCACTCAAACTCAAAGAAATGACTATCAACCACTGAAATAATTAGACCTGTAGCTCTGCTGCTGTGAGACAGCATGACCTGTGTACAAAATAGATATCAAAGTCATATTGCTACATGGATTAATGGAATGACAAAGTGGAAACACAAACAATGAGTCATGCTAAAGCTAACAAAACACAAGCAAATAGACTTAATCAAGCTGGACAGAAACCTACCCTGTACTGCATATGTTGTATATGCTGTCTGGACCTGATGGCCCTGGACAACATGAGTGACCATCCTACTGAAAATAATAGCAAACACAGTTCTTTGCAGGCACCATGGCTATAAGAATATTACATTCACTATAGAGGGTAAAGTCAGCATCTGCTGTATCTCAAACAGTGGACATTATCCACATTTGCATGATGAGACTACAACATTTCTTATCACTCCTAGAAATGATATGTCAACATACTAGCATTTCCACAGAAATGTAATAGTCGATATTGCCTGATGTAAGACTTCAGCTACTGGTCAGGTTGATAGTTTATATAAAGAGAAATTACCATTGCTTGTATCTAATGAGCTGACTTTCAGTACGAATATCGGGTCTATATCAAAATTCCGAAGAGGGAAAATGCTGAATGTGAAAATGTCGAACCCTAAATATCGAATGGTGAAAATAGCGAAGCCCCGGAACATCGAAATCTTACCTAGGGCAAGATTTTGGTGGGACATTCCATGACTTCGTTATTTCCTCCACTGTGGTGCAAGAGTTACAGACCTGAGGGTTATGGTGCGGGTTAAGGTAAGTGGATAGTTAGTAATGTATGTATGTTGTAGTGTAGGGTTGTGTTTTGTTAACTGTATATGTGTGTATGAATTTGTTTGTGTATAGATTCATAGGGTATGTGTGCGATAGTTATGGACCTTAGGGTTAGGGTGCGGGTTAAGGTAAATGGATAGTTAGTAATGTATGTGTGGTTAAGTCTGGGGTTGGGTTTTGTTAACTGTATGTGTGTGGTTTATTTATTTTGGTGTGCTTGTGTTGTGTGTATGTTTCTCAGAACAGTGAATTTTTTCTCGGGGAAAAAATTCGCTATTCTGATATTTCGATATTTTCAATATTCGAAATTCCAAGTTCGAACATATGGTGCTCGACATTTTGTAATTTCAAATATATGATATAGACCCCGAATATCTACGTATAACCCACTATGAGTTGCATACTTTGCACATACAAGAAATGAATAAAGTTTTCTGTGTTCATCCACTGCAGCACACTTTGTGAACATTTCATTAGTCATTTAATAGTGTCCATGGTTCTACATGTAGAACACTTGCCATGGGTACAGAAGGCTGTGGGTTCAATTCCCACAACTGGTATATGGATTGCTAAGACTATATTGTGCCCTAAGGCGGGTGCTGCATTCATGAGTGTGCCATCCTTCAACTGAGATGTTAAATCCAGATCCCATCTGCTTGAGTTGGTGCCAGCTCAGATGGATGTAAAAGATCACATGGGACTTAACAAAGTTCCCTGATGCTTTGGTCAAATTTCCCCTAGAAGTATATCTGCCACCTTGAGTGTCCCCTGAAAAGAGGTTGCTAGCCTAGTGTGACTAATCTTGTCAATAAATAAATTAGCAAGCAATATGGTAATGCAAGTACTAGAGATAGCATTATGGAACATATATGGGCACTCATAAAGGATATGTTTGTGAAATGCCATAGCACTGAATGAAACATAAAATGTGGACAAGACAGCATAGAGAGCATTGCGATTTATGCACAATAAGTGACATCATCCAAGCATTTAATTGCTGTCTATGGCTATCTTGTCAAAACACTTGTGGGAGGAAACGGGTATTTCATGAGAAAATTCAAGCATGGACAATACTAGAGTAAGTGGTTCACCTTCTAAAGAATTGGTTAATATGACCGGATACATCTAGTGGGAAACTTCCTGCCCCAACCAAGGCAACAGAATGTTCTTTACCTATGCCATGTTACATAACCTGGTGATAAATAAACAACTTGCCACAACAGCAACAGGCTTGTGAGATGATCAAAGTGTACCTAGTTGCAATGATGGCACCAAGCAGGAACATGTACATGCTATAGCTCTCATGGTCTATGTTATAAGCAGTGCACGGAATGTCTGTACTGCAACAGTCACTGCTTCTAATGAAATAGTGTAATACAACATCTAGTAGATATAGCTGCATGTGTGTCACATAAGTAATATAGTAAGTCATAAATTCTGAATATTCCTTAAAGTGCTGTAATGTGAAGCATACCTAAGACCATTAGATAGGTTCATAGGTTCATACTAAGCTAACTGCCTTTGCGAGCCATTTTAAGCCTAGCCAATTATCCCTTGTGAGACTCAAACCCTGCACCTTGTGTTTGCAAGGCAAACACCTTAACCATTAGGCCACCCTCCCAACCCGCATGAGGTGATGCGCTGTCAGATGATGATTAGAAGACAATAATCTATATAGACATGTGTATACTTCATCACAAAAAAGAGCATCACCTCACAAGATGAATACAATGCGTGCATTGCTACTAGAAGTCATCATGTGACAGCACATTACCTCACAAGATGAATATAATGTGTGCATTGCCACTGGAAGTCATCATCTGACAGCGCATTACCTCAGAAGATGAATACAATGGGTGCATTGCTACTAGAAGTCATCATGTGACAGTGCATAACCTCACAAGATGGATATAATGGGTGCATTGCCACTGGAAGTCATCATTTGACAGCACATCACCTCACAAGATGAACACAATGGGTGCATTGCCACTAGAAGTCATCATGTGACAGAACAACACCTAACAAGATGAATACAATGGGTGCATTGCCACTGGAAGTCATCATCTGACAGCGCATCACCTCACAAGATGAACACAATGGGTGCATTGTCACTAGAAGTCATCATGTGACAGAACATCACCTCACAAGATGAATGCAATGGGTGCATTGCCACTAGAAGTTATCTGACAGCGCATCACCTCACAAGATGAATACAATGGGTGCATTGCCACTAGGTCGTCATGTGACAGAACATCACCTCACAAGATGAATACAGTGGGTGCATTGCCACTAGAAGTCATCTGACTGCACAACACAGACAAATGTTAAGTTTTGTATGTGTACAGTAGGTAAATGTTAACTTTATTTTTTAAGGAGTAGTGTATATATATATATATATATATATATATATATATATATATATATATAGCCAGTTCAGGGGAATATTACTGATTTTGATAATATACCAAATAAGTAGATAAATGGTTGAAAATGTGACAAGATTCCAGATAACATTTTATCTGTGTTCATCCACTGCAGCACACTTTGTGAACATTTCATTAGTCATTTAATAGTGTCCATGGTTCTACATGTAGAACACTTCCCTTGGGTACAGAAGGCTGTGGGTTCAATTCCCACAACTGGTATATGGATTGCTAAGACTATATTGTGCCTTAAGGGGGGTGCTGCATTCATGAGTGTGCCATCCTTCAACTGAGATGTTAAATCCAGATCCCATCTGCTTGAGTTGGTGGCAGCTCAGGTGGATGTAAAAGATCACATAGGACTTAGCAAAGTTCCCTGATGCTTTGGTCAAATTTCCCCTAGAAGTATATCTGCCACCTTGAGTGTCCCCTGAAAAGAGGTTACTAGCCTAGTGTGACTAATCTTGTCAATAAATAAATTAGCAAGCAATATGGTAATGCAAGTACTAGAGATAGCATTATGGAATATATATGGGCACTCATAAAGGATATGTTTGTGAAATGCCATAGCACTGAATGAAACATAAAATGTGGACAAGACAGTATAGAGAGCATTGAGATTTATGCACAATAAGTGGCATCATCCAAGCATTTAACTGCTGGCTATGGCTATCTTGTCAAAACACTTGTGGGAGGAAACAGGTATTTCATGAGAAAATTCAAGCATGGACAATACTAGAGTAAGTGGTTCACCTTCTAAAGAATTGGTTAATATGACTGGATACATCTAGCGGGAAACTTCCTGCCCCAAACAAGGCAACAGAATGTTCTTTACCTATGCCATGTTACATAACCTGGTGATAAATAGACAACTTGCCACAACAGCAACAGGCTTGTGAGATGATCAAAGTGTACCTAGTTGCAATTATGGCACCAAGCAGGAACATGTACATGCTACAGCTCTCATGGTCTATGTTATAAGCAGTGCACAGAATGTCTGTACTGCAACAGTCACTGCATCTAATGAAATAGTGTAATACAACATCTGGTAGATATAGCTGCATGTGTGTCACATAAGTAATATAGTAAGTGATAAATTCTGAATATTCCTTAAAGTGCCGTAATGTGAAGCATACCTAAGCCCATTACAAGACAATAATCTATATAGACATGTGTATACTTCATCACGAAAAAGAGCATCACCTCACAAGATGAATACAATGCATGCATTGCAACTAGAAGTCATCATCTGACAGCACATCACCTCACAAGATGAATACAATGGGTGCATTGCTACTAGAAGTCATCATGTGACAGTGCATAACCTCACAAGATCAATATAATGGGTGCATTGCCACTAGAAGTCATCATGTGACAGTGCATAACCTCACAAGATGAATATAATGGGTGCATTGCCACTGGAAATTATCATCAGACAGCGCATCACCTCACAAGATGAATACAATGGGTGTATTGCCACTAGAAGTCATCATGTGACAGTGCATAACCTCACAAGATGAATATAATGGGTGCATTGCCACTAGAAGTCATCATTTGACAGCACATCACCTTACAAGATGAACACAATGGGTGCATTGCCACTAGAAGTCATCATGTGACAGAACATCTCCTCACAAGATGAATACAATGGGTGCATTGCCACTAGAAGTTATCTGACAGCGCATCACCTCACAAGATGAATACAATGGGTGCATTGCCACTGGAAGTCATCATCTGACAGCACATCACCTCACAAGATGAACACAATGGGTGCATTGCCACTAGAAGTCATCATGTGACAGAACATCACCTCACAAGATGAATACAATGGGTGCATTGCCACTAGAGGTTATCTGACAGTGCATCACCTCACAAGATGAATACAATGGGTGCATTGCCACTAGAAGTCATCATGTCACAGAACATCACCTCACAAGATGAATACAATGGGTGCATTGCCACTAGAAGTCATCTGACAGCACAACACAGACAAATGTTAAGTTTTGTATGTGTATAATAGGTAAATGTTAACTTTATTTTTTAAGGAGTAGTGTGTGTGTATATATATATATATATATATATATATATATATATATATATATATATATATATATATATATATAGCCAGTTCAGGGGAATATTACTGATTTTGATAATATACCAAATAAGTAGATAAATGGTTGAAAATGTGACAAGATTGCAGATAACTTTTTATCAACTCTGTGCAGCATGTGTTTTTATGTTTCCCATTATTTAGTGTTTGCTGTTTGGGTAAACTAACAAACGTAACAAATAAAATAAAGAACCAGCTATCAATGCCCTATATAAAATGCTTGTTTAAGTTCGCAAAAGTAAAAACAATAAAAATGAAAAACAGATGAGCACTTTCACACCAATGGTGCTTCACCAGATCTAAAAACAAACTAACAAGCAGTGCTTAAACATAGTTAAAAACTCCAAAACCACTTGGTCAAGTTACGTGATCTCAGCAAGTGTTTTAAAGGTATAAACTCATTTAATCCTTTCCATTTATCAGATTGTAAAATTAACATCCATTTAACTTCCAAACATTCTGTTTTTGTCATAATATCACCTCCTCTCACTCCTACATTCAGTAATTCCAAAACTAAAAATTTAAAGGAGTGTTCAATACCAGTGTTACAGATATGCTTATACAATGCATTCCTATTATCACATCAGCTTATTTCATACAAATGTTCACTGATACGATTCTTCAACATTCCATTTGTCTTCCCAACAAAGTAGCATCCACACTAATCACAAACAGCCAAGTAGACCAGGTTGCTACTAATACAATCGGCATAAAAATTGAATTTAAAGGTATGCCTAATGACAGGATGTACAAAGGTATCTACAGTTTTAACATATTTACACATGGTACATAATTCACATGGATCAGTGCCTTTCCTAACAGAAATACAGGGTCTTTGTTAGCCAAAGGTTTATAGCAGAGCAGTTTCTTAATAGAACTATTATTTCTATTACAAAAGTGTGGAGCTTCACCAAGTAAGTCTCTGCATCTGTCATCAATAGTCAAAATATGCCAGTGTTTCTTAATGATGTCACAGATAGGTTGAATGTAATTTGAATAAATGACATGCATTCAAAAATCATTAACATTACTGTTCTGTCTAACCACAGTGTCAACACAAAAGTTAGAATAATAGTGTCACGCTGAGTCATTTCTATGTGATGGAACCTTATGATGCACCATCCCTGTTTCATATTCAGAGTACCCCCAGAGAGAAAGTCCTCATTCAAGGTATCAAAGGATGAAAGCATATTGTCATCAGTTCTGTTCAGTCTTGCATGTCTATAAAATTGCCCTTTCAGCACATTACGCTTTACATACTAGGGATGCATACTTTGATAGTGCAGTGTGCTCACTTTCTTACATGATTTACAATATAGCTGAATGTCAAAACCATCCTGTGTACTCAAGACTCAAACATCAAGAAAATCTATTGAGGTTCTGGAATGATAAAATGTGAGCTTTAAAAATTCCATAGTTTGATGTAAATAGTCCACAAACTCATTCAGGGTCTCTCTTGAGCCAGTCTCTTCTGAATTTGTTATTGAACAAGCTTTCACCTGCTTATATTGATTCTGTTTCCTGCAAACTAACACACACACACACACACACACACACACACACACACACACACACACACACACACACACACACACACACACACACACGCACACACACTCAAATACAATCTTGTCCTGGCAATGGATCCTGCAAATGGATATGATAGGTTACCCAGCACAGAGTTTAGGGATTTTTAATCTGTACACATCATCATGTACTTATCACAACTCTGTATGCCTCATATACCATTCCTGAAGCACAGCATATCGCTATAAGTTAGCTACAGTCATACTTAAGGAAACAAAATCACACACTATAGATACAAAAAGTACAAACTCAGACTACACAACTGCACCAGAAAAGTCAAACATTTAACAATGAAAGCCACCTTAAATCAAATAAAAAATATTAATTCAAACTACAATAAATACATAAATAAATAAATAAACATGCAAATAAAGTTTGAACTGCAATCAGCAAATAGGAAAATAGAATAAATAACAAAATACCTGAAAATAAAAGTTTAAAATAAATAACACTAATGTAACCAAAAGTATAACTAAACTATAAAAGCTATAAGATTAACAAATTGTATACCGGGTATTAGCACAGTCACTCAAGAACACCTACTAACACAACCCAATGTGGCACATCACTTACAAAGAATATACATGCATAGCTGAAGTGCATTTGCTTGGCAAAAGCATATCCTTACCTAGCACAGGTCACATAAAGCATTCATATGAGCCTAGAATAGCACACCATATAGAGGTACTATGGACACATTTTTTGCTGTTTTTCAACTACCTTTTAGATAATTTTGAGATCCTTCTTGTTCATGTGATTCTGTTCTACCCCTCATACGATTGCTGCATTTGTGCTCTTTACTTTCGTGAATTTGTTACTATTTTTGAATCTCTTAGCCAATCCTCCCATATCTTTTCTGTAAATGAATGCTGTCTGTTGCCTCCATTAAGTTATCAGATTTAAATTGTGTTCTTATGTCTTCATATTACCATACATCTGTTTTTTTTTCATTTTTTTAATCTTTTTTGTCCCAGTGCGTACCAACCATAAAGAACTCCCATACCAGACTAAGCCTATTCATTCATCCCTATGACAGATACACCCAATACTGTACTAGAGACTTCCTGAAAAGACACCATAAACACAACTATGAAGGTTGTTTGAGCACTCACCATTTCTGTGGTCCTAAATCCCACCTCTGTGTGGGGAGAGAGCTACTTATGTCATCAAAGGGATCTACTGTATCTTTGTCCTTTGTACATACTTCAGCACATTTACCAAAGAAGGCCAGTCTGAAGCAGTAACTTATTAAGCCAAATCCACACCCAGAATACCAAATGCATTACCAACCCATGCTCTAAGAAATGTGACCTACCTGCATCCTGCTCCACCTTGCCCTACCTCTACATTCCCAGAATGGCTGTGCCAGTACTCTCTTGCCTGCACCATCAAGCACCTGTGTTGGTATTTGTACTGAGCTCCCCTAAGACAAAGTTGTGGCTGCATCCCATCTACTCCATTGGAGCAAGCATTTTTTTTAACAACATAACTGCCATGTTATTTTGATCAGGCATAAAAAGCAAGGCTACTAGCTCCCATGACAAGGATTTTCAGTGAAAACGCATGAGAATTTTAATAGTAATAAACTTCTTGAAACAAAAAAGAACTCTTCTTTATAAAAAGTGATACATAAATGCACGTTTACAACAGTATCTTCCAACTGCTAAATAGTTTAGTATATACAGCCATAACTTGAACAGCATCTGAGTTAAGGAATACAGCACAACATTATTGCACTGATAACATTGGCTCATACAAGTCAATAAACACATTAGCATAAAGAATTATTTTGCCTTATTGCATATTACTGTTTTATACATATACTTCGCAGCTTCACAGAATTACATGCATATGCTAAAGCATATTCACAAGGGAAAAGAGCATCCAAAGACTTTAAAAGCACTTGCAGTTTAAGTACCTGCATCAGAGTGCTTGTAAGGCTGATCTCTTGAGACTGTCGTCAGTTGAGCATCCATTGAGCCAGAACATTCATAACTACTATCAGCATCCACAGAATCAATTAATTGTACTTGACAGTCGTGGAGCACAGCTGCTTAAAAACTTAGATTTTCACTGTGTCACATCACCTCTTTTTAAAAAAAAAACTTTGTTTTTTCATATCTTCAAACATCCCAACAATGCATATAGAAGTGCATTCATATTTTCTTTAAAAATAATTTCTATACTGATGTCTTGTCTCTTGATGCTATAAAAATATTGACGCAAGCCTGGGAGTTAAAAATATAAATTAGACACTTAAAGTGAAACATATAAACTGTCTTTACAAAAGGATATTTAAAGTGAAACATGTAAAATTGTCTTAATCAAAGTCTTTAAAAGTTAACCCTAACTTGTTATAATGTATTTCTGAAGTGGCATTGTAAATGTTGGACCTTTTATGTCCTTGACTATATAGGGTTTAGGAAAGTAATCAGAAAATGCTTTCTTCACCCAGCTTTCTTCAGCAATACTGTCAACCTTACTGCAAAACTAAATTCTTTTGTCTGTATCTTATGCTTTCTGTTTACTTTTTTCCTTGGCAGTCTCTGATGCTAACAATCCAATCCGGAACTGTCAATATTTGCACCATAAATGGAAACCTTTTCTTATTAATGTACATAAACTTCAGGCTGGTTTCCATTGGCTAGTTTCATGAGGCAATATCAGTTGAACTCTTCCATTTCTTCAAGTATTATCATTAAAACTGTGCTTTGAAACAAACTAAGTGACTAGATCCTGGAGTGGATGACTTCTCAGCGTGGATGACATTTTTTTTAAGCTAGAGGACTAGAGGAGATGAAACTCATCCAAAGAAGTTCAGTGGTACAGTTTATTATCTGCTGATCTAGACTAAATTTCAGCTAATTAAAGAGACAGTGCAAAAAGAGAATGGTGGACCTTTTTTAGTGGCTTCAAGTGGCTGGTTATTCCTTGTGTAGTTGTGTTTGCCTCCTGTCCATACTGGCAATCAAGATGAGAAAATTCTGCATCATTGTAAGAAATGTTAATACATATATTTTTATACCCTGGTAATACTAGGTATGTATTCATCATCCTTTGAGACTGCAGGTTTTTGAGATATTAATATGTGGCTTATAATATACAAGTTGAATCCGCAGTCATTTCAATCAATTCAAACAAGTGTATCATGATATTCTTTATTGTATGTGACCCAACAGAGAGGTTTTGCCCTGTATATTGTAGCTAATTGGTGATTGAGATGTTCATGTTCTAAGGTGTGCACAACTACCCCATTGGACCTAATGATATTTCTAGTAAAAACAAATGTGACCACAAAACATTGGAAATCATATAGCAGACCTTGTATTAAAGTAATCACTGAAGTCATTAATCAAATCTGTTTGGCTGAACAGGCACTTGGTTGGGGGGGGGGGGGATTTTAATTTGACAGCAGCCTTATTGGCACCTGGCTACCATGGGTGAGGATCTACTTACTTTGCATGAGACTTAGTATGTTTCCCCATCAGTGGCACTGAGCTACATCTATAGATTTTAGGAAGCATTTTTTTTTTTATTTTACTGTATAGGCTGAGCTTTATATTTATTACATCTGTGGGATGCTTAGGATAAGTGTACACAGTTTGTTAGTAGCTAGCAGCCTTACATAATGGAGCTGTGAATTCTTAAAATCATTAAAAATGATCTGCGTAAATCCCAGTAATAGTTTGTTCTTGTTGTCTGAGTATTGCTCCGTGCTAATTTACATAATGTATATATAATTAGGTATGCCAACAAAGAGATAATGATTTCTAAGCTAGACTGTGCATGTTGGTGTAAAGATTATTCATTTAATAAATTTCAGTTTAAAAACTATATCTCTATCTAGAAACTGATAAATTAAATCCAGGTAAACCAATGAACCACTTCAAGAAGTTAAATTCACAAAAGCATAAACAAGAAGTGATACCACAGCTGAATATATTTATTGAAACATGTAAACTCTTAAAAACACATAAAATAAAAGAGATGAGTACTTTTGGCTTTTAGCCTTCTTCAAATCTGATTTTCTGTTTGTCAGGTGCTCATTTAAGTACTTAAACTACCCAATAAAATCTTTGCTTCACTGTTGTGATCTCAGCGCCTGCAGGGCCATGGCAGGCACTTTCTTGCTTGAACTCAAGTGTTCTGTTCAGGTAAGTAGAGCAGCTACTTCTGGAATGCATATTTGAGGCTGAGCATAAGCTGCTACAATGAGTACAAGAAGCTCAAGTTAGTGACTTTAATACAGTTTTTTTTCCAAGTGCTTGTGTGTAGAACCCAATTTGCACAACCTTTCCGTTGTTGGAAATAAACCTTTTCACACTCTTGATTAAGTGAGGCTATAATGGTGTTACCTTTGTGTGCATTCCAATATTAGTTTAGAATTGTTAAAAATAAAATGATTAAACAGTTGTCCATTTTCTAATTTAATCATTTTGATGTCCAAAACTGAAGCGAAAGTGAAATAGTGACACAAACTGGTGATATTGAACAAACAGTCTATCACTGGAAAATTTCAATAACCAGTCATGACCAAATATTCTATATCCTTAACTAGATCATAAAGATCCAAGTTAATATCTGTCTATGCCAATACCAGCAACTATGAAATCTGAAACAGAATGTTTACACTTTTGACAGTATATAATTGACACAGTACATAATCAATCAGACTTATAGTCCCAAATGCCTTTCTTTTCCCAATTCACAAACGTGGTACTTGATCAGTCTTAGCTGGATCTCTTTGTAAAGTTACTAGGTAGATTAGCCTACTCTTCCAAATCCCAAGCATATCAATTCTGCATATAAAATTTCAGGGATAACCCATAACATTCATAAATATGCATTTTTCACTGATTCCACCAAGTATACTTCCCTCCTCTCCATATACCTGGTGTATTCTTAACTTTCTTCAAGATATCTTTTCATTCTTATATTATTTGCAGTTTCTTGCCAAAAGGAATTCCTAGTGTGTCCATTTTATTTTGAAAAAAATCAATTGCTTCAACACCGTCCTTAGCTCTAGCATTTTATTTGTATTAATTTCTAATCCTACTACAAACACAATCCCTGGGATTCAGTAAAGTTCCGTGCAAAAATAAACTATTCTTGCATGGAATGGATCATGTCTGTGCAGCACAGCAGTGTGCCTTGCATATTCATGAAGGAATGCTGCTGTAACACCTACACGGACATGATCCATGAACAAGTACAGGGGGCGTGTTACAGCAGTGCCTGCACATGTAACATGGCCCCTTCACTCAGCAAGTGCCATTATGGCACTTTTAAAAGCAAAAACACAGTTGTCTGCAGATATACTGCACAATCGGGCAGTATATCTGCAGAATGCATGCCACAGACATGCATCTGGAGCATGTCACCACGGGCCTCTGCTGAAAATAGGCTTTCCTTCCTAGTCGGACTTACCTGGTCAACAGATGTTAAATGAAGAAATAAAATAACAGAGTAGAAACACAACATTGACATGCCTGAGTTCCCATACACCGCAAAAAATACATGCTAACACAAAACCTGTTATCCCATGCACTTTTAAAGTGCTATAATTGTCCCTAGTGTTGTGCCCTTGTTCCCCCATTATGGCAGGCATACTCCTAAAGTGAGAAAAAAGTAAAATTTCATTTAAATCTGCAAAATCTTTTTTTTTATTAAACTAATAAAGTTTAACAATAGCAGAGCGGGTGTGCCCATCACGCAGCTATGCATAGCAGAGTTTAAACATCAAAAGAAGTTAAACAGAAATATATAGAGTACCAGTATAGAAACTGGAATAGTGTAGTGGTTAAAGCGTATGCCTGACATGTAGTTAGTCATGGTTCAAGCCCCACAGCAGTCCATGCAATTTCATATGTGAAACACAACAAAAATGCATTTTTCATAAATAGGTAGTGAATATTATTATGTATATGTTAACCAGGGTGATGTAGCAGCCCCAAATGTGAGGTGTCAGTGGAATTTAAAGTTTAAGCAAGATTTAGCATAGCTAAGCAGATTTGCGCACTGACAAGCAGGACTTAGCATCTACCCCTTTAAGCAATGGTTATCTTTGCTAACCGGGTTTGCCCGGTGCTTACCTTAGCTCAGCAGTTTCAAAACTGTCCAATCACATTAAAGGGTGGGAAATTAGCCCTATTTAAACCTTGCAGGTGGGAATACAGCTCATAACTAGTTGTAGCTCCCGACTCTAGGCAATATGGCTGGTGTAGATGAAGGTGTGTACTTTTGGGTGCAGCGCTGGGGCATTCAGGAGTCCAGGGTCATGGTCAGACTACTCATTAAAGACCATGAAGGGCAACTGCTGCAGGACCAGTACCAGGACTCCCAATACAAAGCAGTGGCCTGGAACCATCTTGCCCGAGAACCCACCACTACCACTGGCATCCCATGGACTGGTGAGCAGGTTCAGCACAACTTTGCCGACTTGAAGCAGTGGAAGATGGACCTTTTTGACCATTGGGTCCAAGATGCCCAGGAAGGGAATGCTCCAGTCATGTGTAAGTATTAGTCAAAATATATAATGTATTTTTTGTTTCTGAAGAAGATCACAGTATTAAAAAGTGATTGAAAGCACTAGTTCTACATGTCCAAATTTGGTTTATTTGATGAACTTTTGAGCTGGGTGTTCTAAGTTTCAAGTGTTTCTTATTAGTCAAAATAAGTGTTCTCCAAAGTCTAGCCTGTGTATGTGATGGATAGGTATGCATAATTATTTTTTCTTATCTCCTGTACAGCTGCAGATGAGAGGGCTGTGAAGTTGGAAGCTCACGCCAGCAGGCTGCTAAAGCTGCATCGTGAGGCTGGTGAGTAACAATCTAGCTGGTATTATGCAGGGCAAAAAAAAGTAGTAGCATGTCACCTTGCAGTATTTAAAAATGGGTATGTTTTTTAATGACTGAAGAAGCCAGTAGGAGAGTAATAGTGACATATAGGTTATATATCAATAAAAGTGTAAGTACTTGTTGACAAAAAAGTGAAAACCCCAGACTGGTTGTGTTTACTCTAGTATTGTATGACTTGAAATGTTTCCTGCACCAAGATCTGATGTCAGAATAGTAATGTTTTGTTAAACATTGTTTTCCACACTGCTATGTCAAAAGGTATGTGTAGAAATGTATATAAGAATGCTGTAATCACAAGGGCAGATTGTACATCCAAGAGAGAATTAGACAGAAACATTCAAAAAAGAGACAACAATTTCTCAATACCTTGTTCTGATGAAACACAAACTTGTTGTCTTTTTAGCAGAAATAGCCATGGTTCAAATATCAGGAGTGGTAGTAATCTCTATGAATAATTTTAACTAGGATTTTGTGAATATGCATAGAAACACTCGGGTAGTGTCAACATAAATTCCCTCCACAGGTCTTCCAGGTAAGAGAAGGTATAAAGTAGCTATAATAAGGCTGTAGTTATACTGTGTCCAACACCCACAGTTCAACCCCAAGGCTGCAAATGACAACAAGATAAGTACATACACCAAGTGGTCTCCCCCAAGAAATGTTCAAAAGTGTCATGCTGTCACAGCTATCAGTCCCTGCTACCAATAACCAGGGTGACCGATAGAAATCAAGGCAGAGTATAGCAGTAGCGCGCGCACACACACACACACACACACACACACACACACACACACACACACACACACACACACACACACACACACACAGTATGAGTGCACATATGTAACCCTGACTATGTGAATATGGGTAGAAACAGTCAGGTAGTATTAGCAAACATTCCCTCCACAGGTCTTCCAGGTAGGAGAAGCTATAAAGTAGCTATAACAAGGCTGTAATTATACACTGTGTACAAACATACCATTGCCTAACCCAAGGCCATAGGTTGCTGTAATAATACCTGTAGACAAGGGCACCCATAGGCAGGTGCAAGGGGGTGCACTTGCACCCCACTGGAACCGGCTGGCCAAGAAATTAATTTTATTTTAATTGTAAAAAAAAGTTTTTTTTTTAAAGGGCATTCCTCTTTAAGAACGCCCTTTGCATCCCGTCCAGTCGCACAGATGCAACAGGTGTTTGCGACCTGTTTTCATCTTCAGTGTCTGTGTGACCGATGGTTTACGGCTTTGTTTTTTGCGGCTACTATAAATTTGAATTTCAGAGGATGTTCCCACTGCGGACGAACATAGAAGTGAGAGAGGTAGGTGTCAAGATGGGCAATATTGTGTGCCAAGAGATGCTAGAAGCTCACTAGTCTAACCTGACAGCCATTAAAACTAATTTTATAAGTTTGATAAAGTATTATCTAGTCTCCGAGCTTTGTCCTGTGAGGTATGCTACAGCACAGCATTTTACATTCTCTGTTGAAAGTCAGTCTTGCACTAAGAATTTATGTGATATGGGAAATCTACAGATAGGAATACATTTTTATAAGTAAACTTGTACAGTGCTGCCGTATTGTAACAATTATTCACCAATGCATATTATTAAGTAGTTGTTAAACCAACAAAGCTGCATTTACACAATAGGCTTTCAAGTTATTTTATTACTAATAAAGGACAGCAGTGCAGTGTCACAGTAGTTAACTTGTCATATGGCATAGTTCTCAAGTTTAGTCCTCAGTCCTCGTTTTGAAAGTTCGAAATTAAGAAGTAGACCTAATGAGAAGTTCACTTTATCCAAGGGAGTATAACAAAGTTAAGTGATTTTCTAAGAGTCAGACAATGTGGAATTTTATTTATTCATTATTTATGAAAAATGTATTACCAGGTTAGGTCATTGTTCCATATGGACCATTTTCTGGCCAGCCTAGGATATAGCAAAAATAAATTTTCAGAATATAAGGGAACACTATACTTGAGTAAATAAGTGACATAAAAAGGTAAATGTGACCTGAATTAGCTGAACAGCATTAACAAATTTTGCTGGTGATGCATAAAGTATATGATTAACATGATATAGATTAGATACAATATTTACAATAGTATATAAGAGGCTGGGAGAAGGATTAAGGAGAAGGTTGAGAAGGGGGAAGGGGGAAGGTAAAAAGAGAGCAATACAGGATGAAGTACAACTGGAGTGTTTCAAAGTTTCGCATTCTATAGTCCAGCAGTTTAGACACTGTGCTAGACTGATTCTCACAGTGTGGGTTTTTGCTTGTTAGGACTGTTGTATTGTTATTGACACATAAACAGTCTGGAAGTTAGCAGAGGGGATTACGATTGTAGTTAAGGTTTTGAGTTCCTCTGCCTTCTTTTGCCTGCTGTGTAACTCTGAGTAAGTCACTTATTCAGATGGTTCTCCCAGACTGGGTCTGAAAAGGTGTCCACATGGATCAATGCACTACCCTGGTTAATAAATACATCAAAATGGTCAGTGAAATAAACAACCCAAAGAAAACCAGCGTTTAGTCATTATTAACCTGGGCAAAAGGTTGGCATTCTATTTTGTTAATTCTGTACATTTTAATACAGGAAATATATGTTAAACAATGTTGTACTTTTAGATTCTTAAAATGTTGAATCTAGAAAACCACATTTCTTGCTTGTTAGTGTGTCTACTACAGATCTTGAGGAAAATCCTAACTAGACAAAAATTAAAAGATAATTATAATTATGTCATAAATTAAAAGACTATTGCTATCTTCCTGTGTGGTGCAGATACCTAGCTGACTTACTTTATATGACATAATGCTAATGTCTACATTGCATGGCTTTATGTGCACTTACCACCCACAAGGAAACAAGCCTGTACCATGCAACATGATTGTATGGCTGAAGAAGCTTTAGACAGTGTTAAGGTTGCCTTTCAGAGGCTCCTGCCTTTTTCTCCATCATGGAAATAGCAAAACCTTAGCATAAATGCAATAACAATAACTGAACTTCCCAGTACAGCTAATTTTGTCTGAATTACGCTCTAAGTAGGTGTGTATACAGGCAGGAGTAGCTGATCTTTACAATAGTGAATATGCTGGCAGAAGTTCAAAAATAGCTGATGTTAACAAAACTGAATATATTGCCAGAGCTACAGTCCATGGGGCTGAGGGCATTGATAAGCATAAGTTCAGTCCAGGATTAAAATGTTCTGGTTAATATTTTATATGTTCGTAACTGAACACCAGCTTGAGTGTACATTAGACAGAGAGATGATATAGCATTATGAGTTTATCTAGTGTCCTCTTACTGTATGCAGTGTTTTACTTTCAGAATCATTCAGCTGTTCTAAAGTCAACACCCATTTGTAATGTACAAGCAGAAGCATTGTACATATCAAATCCCAGCTGCTGTGCTCCATAGCAATTCTGTAGTTATATCATTCAAGCAATGTCTCATCTTTCAGGGACACTGGTTGTGGCCTGCCAATAGAGCTGATTTACAGATCTTGTGAAGAAGTAGGATTCCCTTTAGTGATTCAGTAATGATCACAGCATGGATCCTGGAAGAGATCCACAACTTCTATATCTTTTTCTTGTCTTAAGTGTTTGCTCATTGTTGATTTAGGAAAGCCACAATCAGCTTGAGCATCCCTGAAGCTCTTGAGTTATGCCTTGTGCATTTTAGACAGCTGCGAGATGCTAGCAGATGTGAGGTATAAAGATTACAAATTTACTCCCCTGCAAACCTGTCCAAAAGTGATTCAGTAATTTTGTTTGCTAACTTTAATTATCCACATCTAGGCTGGGAGCATTTTCGTGTTTTCTCTTAAACTAAGAAACAAAGTAAAAAGGTCAAGTCGACAAAAATGTAAAGAGCAAACATCTAGCAACCTTTTTTTAAATTTAGGATCCACTTAGTTACTGACGGAGGGCAACACAGCCGAGGAAACTGGATGTGGCACCTTTGAAATATTGTGTAGGCAAACATGGGGAATGTTTATTTCCATAATTAGGATGTAAATGAGAAATTACTTTTCCTAAAGGTAAGAACGTTCCTAGTGGGTGGTCTACAGGTATAAACAGCAGTAAAGGTAATCCACAGAGGCAACTTTGTGATGTAGAGCAAAGGTGCTGATCTAAACAGCAGTACATTAAACATAAATAATAGTTTAAATGTTTCAGTAGGAGTCTAGGACGTGTGTGTGTGTAAGAAATAGGTAGGTAGGAGTATGTGGATGTAAAAAGTAGGTAGGAGTGTGTATGCATGTATGTAAGAAGTAGGTAAGTAAAGGTAGGGGTGTGTGTATGTGTGTTTTAAGTGTGTAAGAAGTAGTTCCTACTCAAACAGGGCTGCTTATCCTAGGCAGAGTTATGCAGTCAGCTCCCCACAGAAGAGTAATAGCCAGCAGGACTACACTGGTACAAGACTCCAATGAATATGACATTAGTAAGAAATATTGACAGGTCATGTCACTGTAAC
Organism: Protopterus annectens; assembly: GCF_019279795.1. NCBI lineage: Eukaryota > Metazoa > Chordata > Ceratodontiformes > Protopteridae > Protopterus > Protopterus annectens. Next base: position 512,430,202 of record NC_056735.1, read on the forward strand.
TCTTTTTGCAGAAAACCTCTGGTGAAGCTTCTGAATTTGTAACTTTAATCAATAGCAGAAGACAAAATAGCCAAGCCTTCTCCTCCTCTTTAAAAAGAGGCTAACAGGTTATGTGGATTATGTTTGGTTAGGCAAAGAGGATATTTTAGAAACTGTTAAATATTTGTTGTCAGTTCTTCAAACAGGTTTATACACATGCTGTAATGTCCACACTTTGTGCAGCTGTCCAAAAGCACTAGAGAATCAATGCAACTTTAGACTGGACATCCTCATGCCTTTTTATTTTTCTTGTTCACTTGTCCACATACTAGGGAACCCCAGCTTCAAACAAGTGCAGGACTTGTTAGTCTGGCCACTTGTATTACAGTTCGCCAGCAGTCTTTCTAGTTTCTGAAGCATTACATGTATTACAGACTAACAGAGTTACCATACCATTTAGTCTTTTTGTGGAGATTTCTTGTTCAGAAATTTTATAGCTGAAGAGAAGACAGCTTTATTTAAAATTAAAAAGTAACACTTAAAAGATCAGGAAAGCATCAATATGACCTCTTGAACTAAGATTTTTTATTGCCAGAACTGCGGAGCTCTGCAGAACATCCATCTGAATCTTGACTGTTAGAATCCTTGCATCAAAATAGGTATCCCATGCAGTGAAAATTACAAGTGTCAAAGAAGAGCAAAAGAATATTTCACACTTCTCTAAGAACTATTTGTTCATCTGTATATCGTTCAAAACAATTTTCCTGTGCAAAACATTTTAGACAAAAACCTTATAAAACATTTGCACGTGGGTTTGGCATTGCTAGCAACAGAATAACACAAAGTCAGCACTAAACATTGATTAAATTTTGCATAACTAGATTTATAGTTAGACATTTATCCTTTGATGGTGACTATTGGATGATTTCTTTCCCTTGACAACATAGTCATTTTGGTGTAGTGATAAATTCCAGTACCTTGTCATGCCTTATTATCTGTATACTGTGTCCCTTAATAATTTTTGTCATGGAGAACATAACATTTACTACAGGTTTAAAAAGACATGACTTTCTAATTTACAGATATGCAGAGAGACATGCACAGTATGTTTAACTGTTATATTCTGGTGTGTATGCATTTTTATTATATGCTGGAGTCTTTGTTGCTGCTTATCGAGAAAAGTTGTTTTCTGGAGTCTAAAGGTTAGAAAGAGGTGTTTTATTCTCTTCAAGGACTGTGACAAGTTATGAGTAGTTTACAAATCATAAAAGATTATCTTCTTCCCCTGTCATACTGTGTTTTTATTTAATTTATTTATCAGTTAACATTAAGTAATGTGCACTCAGTTACAGAATAGTATAGTAAATTCACATAGAGTGATCAGGAAAGAGTTAAGTGTCGAGTATGTTATGTGTTAATGATTTGAAATTTTGATTTTACAGGATTCAGTCTTGTAAACTAATAAGCCAAATATTGGTATAGTAGAGTTTATCCAGCATTGTAGATTATTTATCTGTTACCTGGAACTCTTTAATGGGCAGGCAAAGACGGGAAGAATGCAGGCAAGTTATCTGCACAGAGGAGTAGTAAGTATTCTGCAGTACGGACACATGAATGTCATTAAGGGTTATGTACTGGGGAAACTGTTTTTTTTTTTTTGTATATATGGATAGGTCACAAGGTAAAGGTCTCTTCTACCATCAGAAGATTACTGTGCTAGCATGTTCTTCTCTTTTTCATGCACTGGAGATCGAGGAGGCATGCAGTCTCATAGCAGATAGAAGCACTGACAGGTAATAAAAGGGGAATAGTAAGAGTGCTGCCAGAACAAGATATGAAAAAAAGAAATAAAAAAGAAACAAAAAGGTTCAAGACTCAAAGAATCAACCCTGGAACTGGAGAAATGTTTTGGAAAAAAAATATGAGTATGCATGATGTGGTCAGGACTTTACATACATCTACACACACACACACACACACACACACACACTATATATATATATATATATATATATATATATATATATATATATATATATATATATATATATACACTATAGATAGAGAGATAGATATAGAGATACATATTTGTTTGTTAGCTTGTTTGCTAGGAGAAGTCATTCTCAGGTATGATGGGGAGTAAATACAAGTATAAAGATATTAGGAACTACTCACGGAGTACAACAAAATAAGTTTATTTACACACTAGTATACACTTTTGCATTCAATGCTTCATCAGGCAATATTACCTGAGGAAGCATTGAAAGTGTATACTAGCATTGTTAAATAAACTTGTGTTACTCCATGCATGGTTCCTGATATTTTTATATTTGCATTTTTAGAATTTTGAATTATATGGATTTATCTCTTAAGAATTGTTTTTTTTTTTTTTTTTTTTTTTTTTTGAGGATGATAGGAAATAAAAGCAAAAAGTTCAGTCAAACTGTTCTTGTCCCAATTACTCATTCTGAATGTCCAGGATTCAACTATTGGCTGAAGCACTTAATTCTTTCTACACACTCCACGGTATATGTGTATCATATTCCTATGTATTTTAATGCAAAATTATTTGTGTGGCCACTGTTTTGTTCTAGGAAATATTTTATCTAGTCTCTTCAGTTTCATAGCTAATAGTGGGAAAACATGATATTCTGAAATGGACGGGTTCACTTTCAAGCAATAGTAATGAATTATGTTCTCAATAAATGAAGAAAGCACATATTCCGTATGTAATTACTTTTGTAGTCATTGATTTCATCCTGGGAAGGATTAAGGTGATAGAAGTATATTTATATTCTAGTTCTTTTAATAATGTAGCTGGTATTTTTGTATACAAGTATCTTGTAGACTCAGGTAAAGGATCTGAGTGCAAGTCTCAGCAGAAGTGCTTCATTCTTCATCAGTAGGTATCTAAACCGTTCATTTTATTTTTTGTGAGATTATGTATCTGTACTTCAGGGACATTTCTTTGGATGGGCACACCTAGTATACATCGTGGTACAGTAGGTATCTAAAAGTGTATGTTATGAAATTGCAGGCAAAGTACTTATTTCATTACATAAAGCTCCCATGGGGCTGTAAATTAAATGGTTGACGAATGTTACTTTGCATTTCAATTTCTTCCCAAGAAATTCTGTAGCTCATGCTGTTTTCATAATATTTTAGCAAAGTAATGTTCTAAACTATTTTCAATTATTTCCAGTGATTCCATTATTCTGTTTTGCTCTCAGCACTTCAGGTTTGGCACAAATTGTAGTAGTTAAGACGCTGAGTCGCACTGTGAGGAAAGTACATAGGTAATATTATTCAGCTCTTTAATTAGACCTGTTTGTAGTTATTGATCTACTACTTATTTTTCTTTGGTAGTGTAATTTGTCCATTGGTAGTAAGTGACTTTTTTTTTTTTATTTTAAAAACAGTCTGGGTTTGAATAACTGCACAAATATATATTTGTCCTGTGTGTCATCAAGAAGGTACTTTGTCAGAAGCAGGTGCAGATTCTAGCAATGTTCTAAGTTCATGACAGCAATATTTATAATCTGTTCCTATTTATTTTAGGCTTTGTCCATATTTCTTGCACTAAGAGGTTGAGGTGGGTGTGAGAGAGAAAGTGAAATGCCCTAGTTAGAGTTAGCAGGTGGATTTTATTTTCAAGTGCATTTTCAAGGAATTGTGAGCTTCAAGGGAAGAGAAATTTACTGCTGCTCATGCTAAGCCTACTTAAAATGTGCAACTGTTTTGTTTAGCAAATGGTATCACTATTGTGGTATAGAATTTTTAAAGCAGCACAGCAGGTAGCATACTTGCATCTTGATAAAGAAGGCTATAGGTTCTACTCCCACAACATGTAGATTTGTATTTTAAAGAGGTGGAGTGCTACAGTCCTGAGTATGTCCTCCTTTGGATGAGATGCCTAATAACTATGAACTTGTTTTTCAGCTTGCCACCCATTCCCTATTGCAATATACCAGCTTACAATTTTTTTTAATATAACATAGGCAATCTATTTTTCAAGGGCAGCAGGCATTGAATTTGTAGATTAAACACTGAAATACAAAATTGTTTTCTAGCAACAACCTCTTCACTGGTTTCAAATCTCTTTAATGTGGAATTTTCAGATGACTTTTACTTCTGCAAAGATTCTGCATATTAATTGATATTGGTGGATTGTATGACAGAAGTTTGAGTAGAGTGGCCCTTTATGGTTGAAATGTTTTGAATTGGGCAGGTTGTCATTATTGGTTCATATGATTTGTTTCATTGTTTAAAGGAAAAATGTTCAGAACTATAAATTTAAAACACGCTCTAACAAGTGGTGCTGTATTATACAAGGGATATAATTCAATTATTATATAGTATAATTAATACAGTCAGGAAGGTGAATCAAATAACTTTTCCATGGTTCTAAAAAAGTGTGCAAGGAGCCTATGATTTGAAAACAGCCCAAAGGTAAACTTACCCTGCCACTGGCCAGATGCATTTTCTTTGAATGCAAGTTTCAATGTTGTTTCAGTGAATGTGGGTTTCAAAGGTAGAGAAGTTTTAATGCTAAGTCTGTTTTCATTGTAAGACTATTGCTTTGTTTAGGTTTAGTAAATGTCTATCAGTGTTTGTGCTATAAAATTTGAAATAAAAGTTGTAAATGAAATCCAAATATCTGTAATCATTGTAGAAGTAAAGCATAAAACAGTATGCACATTGAGAGATTTGAACAGTGTCTATGACAAATGGGGAGAAATAGCCAAGTAATGGGACACTGGAAAGGCTGCGTGGGTGGGGGGTGGGGCTGAGTGGGCGAGGACAGCAGAGGGGGTGGGGCTGCATGGGCGGGGCTTGGGTTTGCACCCCCTGCAAAAAATCCTGCGGGCTCCCTTGCCTGTAGAGTAATGAATAGAGCAATAATCATTAAAGCTGTGACCACTGAAAGAATCTACATTTGTTAATTGATTTCTCTCTCTCTCCCCCACCTTATCTTCACCAATAATCTAAACACATAAATGAATGTGTATGTTTTCCACCAAACCTACTGTTGGGACATGTATCCCATTGTTCAACAAATGTTGAAATGTATTCCAATTAATGTTCCCTGTTCAAATACTATCATTGGTGGTCTGTTGCTACCAATGTAACCTGCATGCCAGTGTAATGCTCACTGTGGTTCAATATATGTGTGTCTTCTGTTTGCTATGCAAATGTTCCAAATCTGTTGTTTTGGGTTAATGTGAATACTCATGCATGCTGTTATAACTAATCCTGGAATGTGTTTACCATTACTAACCAACATATGTTCTAAAGCTGCAACACCATAGCACGTCTGAGAAGGCCGATCCCAGCGGATCCACCTCTCCCACCTCATCTGGT
>NC_056735.1:512443041-512448041 GCF_019279795.1 Protopterus annectens
ACATAGTAAAGACAACCACAAGGCCTCATACAGTTATGTAAAGACTCTCCATGGCCAAGATTTCCTCGGGGCTACTAGACAATGGTACCTCCTAGACTGAGCCAACAAATATTGCCAATATACTGGCTGACATATTGAGTGCAAACTGGACCCCCCCCCCAAAGGACCAATCACAATGCCAATACACTGCCAGGCACCCAGTATTACTGCTGCACAGTTTAAAATACTACTGACCAAGGCCAAACCAACACTGTCCAAGGCCAAGAATACAGCTTCTATGGGACCTGACAACATCCCTGGCTGTGTTCTACACCAACTACAGAGTGACCTGGCACCTCATCTTTGTGCACCGTTCAAGCACAGCCTCACCTCAGGCTTTGTCCCTACTGAATTGTGCACTCCTACAGTCACTCCTCTCCACAAATGAGGTGCAACTACAGACCCTGGGAAATACTGCCCCAACTGCCTGACAAGTCTGTTATGCAAAGCTATAGAATGCATCATCCTGCACCTAATACACAAGGATATGGGAATCTGCAGACTCAGGATCCCATACAGTTTACTTTTCTGAAGGGTAGGTCATACCTGCTCAATCAACCTGGTCAACTTCTTGGAGTCAGTCACCTGAGCTGTGGATGAAGGCAAGGTGGCACATACAGCCTACCTTGATCTGGACAAAGCCTTTGATAACATTCTCCACTCAGGAATCATGCAAAAACTCACTAAGCTAGTCATCCACCCCATATCACTAGGTGGGTTGCAAACTGGGTCACAGATAGGACTCACAGTGTGGCAATAGCTGACTCCAAGTCAGATTGCTGAGCAGTCATAATTGGAGTTCCACAGGGTTCTATCCTGGGTCCTCTCATGTTTGGTATCAACTTCTCTGACGTCCATGCCAACATGAAGGGGCTCTGGCTGACAAAGTTTGCAGACATTTGCTAGTTGGGAGCTATTATTAACTACCCAAGTGATGTTGGGATCCTACTGAAAGGCCTCACTGAGACCAATGACTGATGTTAGAGCCATGGCCTTAAGCTCAATGTCAGAAAATGTTTTGTCATTCCCTTTGTGGAAAACCCTGTTCCCATGAATTACCAGATAGATGGTAGTCCCTGAACAAAGAAGGCTTTATAAGAGATCTGGGTACACAGGTTAACAGCAATGTCTCTTGACCACCACATTGCCACTGTGATCTCAAAGTCCTTCTATGTGGCATATCTCAGTACTAATGCATTATCATCCATGAAGGAAGCGGTCATTATTCCCCTGTACTCTTCTTGACAGACTAACACAGTTTCTTTCAGCATATATATTCTGATGGATGTGAGGTAGGTAAATGAAATGTATGTCCTCATTTTTTGACAACAGTCATATCGTTACAGTGATTTACCAGAGAAATGATAATAATCTGTAAAACAGACCAGAAATATGAGCAATAAACCTGGACATCCTGAAACAATCCAGCCAGTTGACAGGTATGCTCAGAACCCCTTTCTGCAATGAATCTGGACCAAGGCTGAGAAAGTGGTGGGTGGAAGCCATGAAACTGGGGATGTATCTAAAATACTGCTGTAGATAAGCTAACACAGTTGCTGAAGTAACACCCTCCTGTGTGCACTAACATATATTTAGTGAAATAGCACAATTAATTGAATTAGGAAATGTGCTATGGGTAATTACACATGTATTTGCAAATATATCAGGCACTATGGGGATATAATAGCAGTGCCAAACAGACACCAGTGTGAAAGTGCATACCCACAGCCAATATCACCACATTCACAGTCACATACCAGTAAGTCAAGTGAACAGTAGAGTATATGGACTGTGTGAACAAATACATCATTGTTTGCCACTCACACACTAGCCCTACATATACAGTCCCAATTATCAGTGTGGTCTGACGCCTGACCTTGGTGCAGGACATGTCTCAGTCTGCCCCTACAAACACATACAGCCAATAGATCAGCAGAAACTGGAGCAGCATGCACAGTCAGATAAAGAAGGAGCCATAACACTTACATCCACCCCATCCATACACAGCCCAAATAACATGTACACATGTCATTTGTACACAATCTTGACAGTCTGTTAACAATGGCAGACATACACAGGCCTCTCACATGTACAGTTCACCTCAGAATGTTCAGGCTCAGGACTCATATCTATGGCCTCTTCTCAGACATGTCTGTGGGTCTACTACATTACTGGGATGGCAGCAGGAATGAAGGCAAGAAATAACGATAATACATATGTCTGCAACTCACTAACATCAGGACAATGTCTGACATCATATGGGGACAGAGGCACAAACACAGGGGTAGATTGGATATATTGCTGTCATACATTGAAACAGTTGCAGATGTTACTGGGTTTGTTGTAACATCCATTATGAAGAATTTTACATCAGTAATACCAATAGATGCGATTATGTACTGACTGAATTCCCCAGAGTCCACGACTGATTTGCCAAGGACACCAACTGTTTGGGAAGAGACAAAACAGAACAGGCAAACATGCGGCCAGTCTGTGGACAGCGTACCAGTGGAGAGGTATGTTAGAGACATATTACTGTCAGTCATGAAGTCACTCACTAAATGCATGTCCACACAAACCCTGTCATCTATCAATCCACCATGTGTATAACAGCACTGATGACATAGAATCTGTTAAAAAATCTAGGGGTATGTCTACCATGTTGTTTGGCTGTCTCCACATGTCTTGTCCTGTGACATATTGCCACCTACCATATGTGAATCTGTAGCCCACAACCTCTGTAATGTCCTTCACACAGGCAAGGAAAAGGGGCAAGGTCCACATTAAGAAATGTCCCACATGCCGGAACTAGCAGCAATGTCCAGGCCCACAGCACAATACTATGTGAGCACCTACATAGTGGCATGGCCTTGACAATACCTGACATCTGCACATCTATACAGAGGACAGACAGAAAGTAGATAGCCAACAGGTTGTGCATTAGGATGAATGTTTTGAAAGCTAGAAGTCTGAAACTGAAAGGTATGCCATTACTGCATGACAGCAGTCCTCAATGACATGTCCAAAAACATAGTAGTCTACAGTTAATATCAAAATATTAGCTCGATATCCAATAGGAGATACATAAAAAAATGCAGCTCAAACACCAAGAACAAGATAGTAGTACTCAAACTCCCAGCTTTGCATGCAGGGGTGTATGGTTCTAGTACTACAATCCGAAATCTACTTTTACTTGGAAAAGCACTGTCAAAAGTACTAACGTAATGATACAATATGTGTTGAATTATTTTTGTCAACCAGTGCACTGTAGCTGATGTAACATCCAATTGTGACTGTATGTAACCTGGGATACTACCCATCTATCCATCTATGAAACAAATGCAAAGAAAAAAGATTATGGTACTACCCATGTATACCCAGGTATCCCATACAGTATAGTCACACCCCTTGCTATTGTAATGACAGCACATAGAAGAATGCTATGTACAGGAAATTCAATACACTTATTAAAGATATCATTACCCTACAATCCTATCAGACTGCAATGTGGTCACTGGTTAACAGGGCTGAGCAATGCTTAGCAGGTTTCAGCATTGCTTAAATGTAAATTCTAAGCAGATTTGCGCACTCGTAAGCAAAGCCCACATGGTATAAGCACCGATTTATTTAACTGTACGTTAACACCACTTACCATCGTGCAAACCCATTTAAAGCTGCCATAATCACTCTTTATCCAACAGTCCTTGCTCTGCCTACCAACAAAGTAAACAGCAGGTGCATGTTTTGATCCCAGGACCCTGCACACCATAGTCAAAGCAATTTGCAAGTAAGCCATCTCAGCTGTATGGCTTTGGGATGTTTTCTCAAACATAGCCTTCTTTACAGCCAGTTTACAATAGGGATGAGCCATTGTGCAATTAGGAAGGATTGGTATCTACAAATACACACACACACACACACACACACACACATATATATATATATATATATATATATATATATATATATATACATATATATCAAATGAAACATATACATAGAGAGAGATAAATATGTATGGAGATACAGATATGTGTATAACAATATATACATATATTACCAATAAATACTGAGGTGCACATATATATATATGTATATTTATATATATATATATATATATATATATATATATATATATATATATATATATACACAAATATATACATATACATATACATATATATATATATATATAGGTTCATAGATTCATAGGTAGGTACTAGGCTACCTCTCCAAATGCACTTATAAGCCTGGCCGGAATGTGTTGGCTTTCGCCGCCCCCTTAGATTAGTTCCCAGTGCCTCTGTCCAGCAGAGCCATTAAAGTGATCCCTGGGGTAAACTTTCTGTTTCCCATCCACTCATCAAGATTTCTCTTGAAGAGGGTTAGTGAGGAGCTCTGGCTAATGCAGATTGGAATCTTGTTCCAGAGCATGGGAAGTCTCTGGGACAGGAATCTATCCCTCCAGCATGTCCTATTTATTGTTGTGGTGAGGTTTAGATCCCTGGAGCATTTGGCTTGAGGGAATATGGTTTTCTTTAGGTGGAGCATGTCCATCAATTCTGGGTTGGACATGGCCTTGTATGTCAGGCAGAGATCACCTCTGAGTAGGTGGTATGCAACCGAGTACAGCTGGAGTTTCTTCAATCGAGCTGCATAGGGCATCTGCTTGAGGCCAGTGATCCTCTTGGTGAGGTACTTCTGTGGTCTTTCCAGTTGTTGTAGGTGTCTTGTAAGGTACATCCCAAATGCGGTATTGTACTCTATGATGGGTCTGGATGCAAACCATTCTGTGATTAGGTGGGCCACATAGAAGGATTTTCTAACCACTTTGGCAATGTGACTATCAAAGGAGAGGTTGCTATCTACTTGGGTCGGCAGATCCCTTATTACGTCTTCTGTATTTAGGGGGCTACCACATATGTGATAGTTTGTGGGTACTTTGTTTTTTCCAAAGGGGG